>NC_059332.1:131636093-131939024 GCF_018350155.1 Leopardus geoffroyi | reverse complement strand
TTATGTGCAGAGATAAACATAATGGACTTTAGTTTAAAAAAAAAAAGTCATCCTACACAAGACAGAAGGCTTGCTATTTAACCAACTGAATATTCAATTTTGAGAGATTTTTAAAGAATAAAATAAGAATATAAATAGCAATAAGTAAACAACTATTCTACTAACCCCCGAATGATACCGTATTTGCCCAGTTGTCCTTACTAATTGTAGAAAATAATTTTTAAAAAATTTTCTACTTATTTGGCTTTTGTTTTGTTGTATTTTTTTTTTCAAAGCAAAACAGCTCATTGTAAACACATTTTGAACCTAGTGGTTGCAAATATTTTTATTTTTATTTCTTAGAAACTATAATTCACATTTCAGTAAACTAATGCCTAT
Organism: Leopardus geoffroyi; assembly: GCF_018350155.1. Lineage (NCBI taxonomy): Eukaryota > Metazoa > Chordata > Mammalia > Carnivora > Felidae > Leopardus > Leopardus geoffroyi. The sequence goes on along the minus strand of NC_059332.1, from coordinate 131,938,646 downwards.
ATTAAAAGAATATGATTTTTTTATTGTTCATGAGATATGTCTCTGCCTCTCGTGTGCTTAGTGAATTAGAAAGTACCATGAATCTTTTTTAAAAAGATAGACTTTTGCCCCAGACAGATTAATAAAATCCTATCTCACACATACGTAAGGAACATAAGTAACAGAAAATTAGAAATGAATTCTACTTGATCAAAGACTTCATGGAATGGCATGAATTATGAACATCTCCATTTGGAAAATACTATAGCTTCTAGATGTCTATTGGAGAATAAACGTTCTCTTTTTTCTTTTTTTTTTTTTTAATGTTTATTTATTTGGGGGGGTAGTAGGGGAGGGGCATAGAGAGAGAAAGGAGAGAGAGAATCCCAAGCAGGCTCTGCACTGTCAATGCAGAACCAAAATCAAGAGTCGGAAGCTTAACCGACTGAGCCACCCAAGCACCCCACAGAAAAATAAATATTCCTGATGCAGACTCTTGAGTTATCTTACAATGGCTTAATTTTTTCTTTATTCTGAAAAACTGTTGTTATTAAAACAAATAAATATTTCATTATGGTTAGTTGATTAATATATTCTAGCCCTACAAATGTTTGAATGAAATAATATTCAGATGTTACATATGCAAAAGCTAGCATGTTTAGAGCTTTAGACCTCCTAGGTTTTAAACAAAAGCAACCAATCTTTTAGAAATTAAAAGGAGTACGGTAGTCATTAATGCTGATGACCAATATTTCTGGTTCTCTTCCTTCTAGACACAGTAATATTGCATTTCTTCCCTCACTTTAAGTTAGATGTGGCCAGGTGACGTTTTGATTAATAAAATGTAAATGGTACTGATATTTGTTTTTTCTGGTCAGAATCCTTTCAAGTTCCCATCTGTCTGCCATGACACCCAGTGACACTTCAAATAGTGGTGTTTCCCTCACTTATATCCTCAAGTGAGGACAATGTATATGATAACTAATCATAATTACAACTAATGTGAGCAATAAATAAGCCCTCATGGTTTTAAACCACTAAAACTTTGCGGGTATTTTATCCAGAGCATAACCTAGCCCACCTTGATGGATATAGACATTTGAACAAAAGGAGACAGCTGTGGGGAAAAAAATGCAAAATGTGGCCCTGGTTTAGCCATTAGGCAGTAGGTAAGGAAGAAACTGTTAGTTAAGTAGTGGGAAAACGTCTGGTAAAGTTGTCAACTGTAATAATTTGGTTAGGCAGATCATGTACCAAATGAACTCCAAACTCTTAGAAAAGAAAATGGAGAAATATTATTTATGGCATATGTAGGTAGCTATTGGCTGCACTTATCAAGACATAAGAAAGAGATTTGGTCAGGAAAAAATTAACTGGTTTGGAAACAACAATGAAAAATAAATCCAAAGAGTCCTCGAATTCAGGAATATAGGGGAGAGGTAACTGCTTCCTACCCCAAAGTAAAACTCACAATCTTTGGGCAACAAAGGCCAAGTAAAACTCTGCCTTGCAGGCAAGGATCAAATTAAGAGCGTGGCTGTAGGACTCATATAAATTTCTGAATGGATTAAGATGTCTCTAAGTGAGACCTAACTAAAGGTGTACTTCCCAGAAAATGAGCCTAAAAGTGTTGCTTTATTTCAAGCCTAATTGATGCAAAGTATCTCCAATAAGTCAAGATTTAGAAACACATGAATGACAAAGTTAAAAAAAAAAAAAAAAAACAGCTACCCTAAGCACCATGTTTTACAAAGAACTATATGTGGGAATAGCATAATTTGCTGACTGGAATCTAACAGATAAGACATCCACAAAGTTTTGAGAAACATTTATTGCCATAAAAAATCACCTCTGGACTGAAAATGACTGTCATTGGCTTAAATCAACCCTTGAACTGTTAACCGCCTGCAGACAGAAAGTGGACTTAGGAAGGTGCTCAGGCTTGAAAGGAGGCATACACTCCTACACTAATTTTTCAGATATGCCCACAAAGAATCACAGAAAAGGAAGAATCTCTCAGAGAGCCAGAGAACAATGGGCAGGGAGTCTACTCTATGGTGGAACCAAGGTCTACACATGAAATGTTTCCCAACCCCAAGATAAATGGCTTTCACAGCCTGGCTCTATGACCTAGCAGAATTGCTCTGGACTAGACTAGGACCTGCTGCTTATCTCTCATCATTTTCTCTCCAAATTGGAATATTTATTGAAGTTATCCTATGCTCCTTCAACCAGTAATTGGACTATGAGAGAAAATTAACTTATATTTTTTATTCATATGTCTCCAGATCAAAAGGAGCCATATTCAGACTTAATGTATAGCCTTCTACCTATTATCCAGATATCCTGACCTACGAAACTTTTGCTACTGCCAGATGGGACTTGTTAAGAAGAAAGGAAAAGAAAAGAGAAGGGAAGGGAAGGGAAGAGAAGAGAAGAGAAGAGAAGAGAAGAGAAGAGAAGAGAAGAGGAAAGAGAAAGAAACAGAAAAAGAAACAGTTTAAAATAGAGTCACTTATGCTAAGCCCATGTCATCAAATCACAGCTTAATACCTAACCTAATGGTAGTTTCAGCCTTCAACAGGAATGTAGTCTTAACCTACTCTGGAGTTTTCTGGTCATCACCAATGAGGTAATCTGCCACATAGGCCCTTTCCATCTCCCAAAGGAAGATGTGATAATCTACTCTTTCCTTATCCCTTCCCCTTTCTACCTTAAAAACCTTTGCCTTCCTGTAGCACTTTGGAGCTCTTTTCTACTTGCTAGATGGGATGCTGCCTGAATCATGAATAATTGATAAAGCCAATTGGACCTTTAAAATTTACTCAGTTGAATTTTTATTATTTAACAGATTTGGGGGGGTTGTCTTCTTTGAGAAGTTAAGTGTGTTTTGCACATGGTAATAAAAATAACTTGATCATTTGTTGAACAAATATTAAACATTCATCATCAATATTTAATTGAAGAATGAATATTTCTGATTGACCCTGTTTCAGACACGTGGTAGGATTACACTTCCCTTCCATAAGACGGTTTATCCAGTGAAATGTGAATGGAAGCTATGTGGTCTCTTCAGGGTGAAAGTTTTTAAAGGAAACATTCTCATTAACACAACTCTTTCCTGTTTCCATATTAACCAACAGTCTTACAGATCATGAAAGCTTCATCAAACTACACATCCTTGAATGAAAATAACAGGAAAGTGGGGCTCTACAAACCTGAGATGATATGTAATATGAGCAATAAATAAATCTTTGTTGCTTTAAGCCACTAAGATGTTAGAGTTGTTTGTTACTGTAACATAACATAGCCCATCTGACTAACACAAGATACACAGTTATAGGAAATCAAGGTTTAGCTAACCACAACCACTCAATAAAGATTTGGTTAATGGAACTGAATTCATGAAGACACTTAAGTGTCAACTAACAAAACTCCCAAGTCAAGAAGAATGCAATTTAGTGGATTCTCACAGCATGCAATGAGGTCTCATCCAGATAATCCATATATAGGTAATTGGCAAATAGAAAAGAGACATCAGCACAATCCAAGAGACATCAGCACAAGTGTTCTTTCTCAACACTGTAAAGAATAGAACTTTAGGCTGTCTCAGAAAGCAGTGAGTTTTCAATCAAGCAAAAACAGAATGAGTATGTTTGAGGTGCTGAACAGAGTTCTGCTTTGGAAGGGAAGTTGAATGAAATGGCTATTAGATTTTCTTCTGATTCAGAGATTCTCTATAATTGTCTCCCCTCTATCTCTTTCAAATCAATTGAAGACAAGACAGGTAGAAGCTAAGTGCTTAGGCCTAAACCAAGATTTATGATAACCCTATTAAACTTTATCATCTGACAAATGTTATTATATGTCTGAAGTGACCCATTTGAATATTGAATTCCTGGCTAAATCCAGCAGTGTTCCAGGTCCTACATTTTACAATGCTTCAGGGTGCTCAGTGGGGAGGAGACCTATTTAATTGCCCACTGAAATTGTGATTTACAGACTAACTGACCTGATTATTGCCATACGTCCTAAGGTATACATTTCTATTTTCAACTTTCTTCTTCATTTTACAGAAACCACACAAAGAGCTTATCAAAATGTAAATGTTTTTGCCACAAGCAAGAAACAGAAGTTAGGGAAGTAATTGGAACTGCCAACATCAGGAGTCAGATTAAGAAGGGAAAACTGACTAAGGAGAAGGAATATCTGAATTAGACAAGATAATGCCAAGCAATCACCTAGGCACAAAAATTCTAGATGACAATCACAAAATTACTTAAGAAAAGTACAAAGAACAATTTTAAGACTATAATACAAGGCATAGAAAAGAAACATAGAGCCCATTTAAGTCAGGTCCTCTTTATAGATAGAAACAAAAATTTAGGGATCTATTTCATGTCACTTAACTGCATTTCTACCCAGGTCCTAGTAGCTGATTTCAAGACCAGTAAAATGGTAAAAATTACCATTTTTACTGTTCTATCGGCTAATATTCATATCTTCTTTCCATCCATCACTTTTTTTTGACCCTCAGTGCAACCCTAAGAACTGGGAAGTGAGACAGAAATAATACTTGTTTTCCAAAATCTGTTCTTCTCTTCTTGCATATTAAGAGTTCCTAGTTGAACACACGGCCAACCAAAATAAAGAATAAACTTCTCAATCTCTCAGGGAGCTAAACCATGACATTGTAACAAAGTTTTTGCCAATAGGACCTACAGGAAGTGATAAGGGTGCAGAACTTCCATGTTCTGTTAAAGGAACAAGGTCAGCGTTCCTGGGCGGCTCAGTTGGTTAAGCATCTGACCAGTTCAGTTCATGATCTCGTCGCAGTTCCTGAGTTCGAGCACCGCATCGGCCTCTGTGCTGACAGCTCAGAACCTAGAGCCTGTTTCAGATTCTGTCTCCCTCTCTCTGCTCCTCCCCTGCTTACATTCTGTCTCTCTCTCTCTCTCTCAAAAATAAATAAACATTAAAAAGAAAAAGGGAACAAGGTCTCCACATGTTCCCTTTTCTATTTCCAGAACTGGAACATGAATAGCATAATGAGCCCTGTTGAACCTTGCGGATGAGAACAACATCAGAGGAGATGATCAAAACAAATTGAATGGAACCTGAATCTCTAGAAGCTCTCATGGAGTATAGAGCTTCCCTACTAACCTTGAGCTGTCTACTTCCAAATTGTTAAGTGTTAGTTTCATTTTTATTGTAGTAACTAAATTCATACCCTAATTAATAAGGCAAAACAAGAATTCCTCTAAACAATTTTATGAGGAAATATCCTAGTTTGCCTAGGATACTTGCTCATTGTTTTAGTGCCTTTCTTCAAAGAAAGCATTAAAGTGAAATGTTTTATTGATTTAACACCAGCATGTATGACTTATTTTAGGTTGTCAACTACCATGTCTCATTCTGATCCAGAAAACAACAACAACAACAATAAACAACAACAACCTGATGTGCACATCTGCAACGCTAGAAATGGGTATTCATTCCATTTAAGCAAAGCTAAGAAAAACTTTTTCTGAGAATGGATTCTACAGGGATGAGCTAATATCCAAATTTTAAAGCACATTTATGTAGAGTTCTGTCAAGTATTTTATTTAAAGAGCAAAAGAAAGGGCAAGTAATTATTGCCATTAGAGTTTTGCCTATTCTAATAGGACATGCAAATGAATGATTTTTGAAGTATATTTCCAATTCAGATAATGTTGCATGTACAGCTGTAACTGACTTGGAGAGAACTGAGGGATGAAATTAGCTAATTTCTCGCAATCAAGACAAATTCAAAAGAGGAAAAGTTTTACCCACCTGTCGTTTGGAAATTCTACTGAAGAGAATTCTAGAAAATATATTTCAAAGAAAAACAATTTGCTAGAGGAAATAAATCACTCTAGCAATTAAGCTTCTTGTCTTTCCTGCTTATTAATGAAATAATCTGTTTGCAAACTCCAAGCTGTAAAACTTTACGGTTTACCATAAAAGAATTTTTAAAGTATATCTGATGAAAATGAGATGCGGGTGAAAATTTAAGGTTGAAAATAACAAGCTGGACTAATAACTTTTTGTGCTATGTACAATCAGTTTCCTTTACTTTCAGTGGAATGAGAACTTTTTGAATGGACTATGGAAATGCTTGATATAAGCTTTCAGAACATTTTTATGACAAAACACTTATTCCTTCTCAATTACTTTTCCTTTTTTTTAACTTTTTAAAATGTTTTTATTTATTTTTGAGACAGAGAGAGACAGAGCATGAGCAGGGGAGGGGCAGAGACAGAGGGAGACACAGAATCTGAAGCAGGCTCCAGGCTCTGAGCTGTCAGCACAGAGCCCGATGCGGCGCTCGAACTCACAGACTGTGAGATCATGACCTGAGCCAAAGTCAGACGCTCAACCGACTGAGCCACCCAAGCGCCCCTGCTTTTCCTTTTTAATGATCTCTCTGCTTCTTTTATATCCCCATAATTCTACTCCCATGTGTTCTAATGTCAATCTTTTATTTATTCTTATTAACTATATTCTTTCCATCCATTTTTATTTAATAACTAACTTCTCAAAAACGATTAAAAATTGATTATCATTTCAATCATCCTGACTCATTGTTTGTCCACTTCCTATTTTCACCTGTTACTAGATTTAGACATTCAGTCCACAGTACGTTTGACAAAGGAGGGAAAAGGAGTTAAAATTTCTGTATTTTCTAGGGGTCTGGGAGAAGGGAAAAATGGACAGCTTGAGCTATAATGATATTTTCAGTCAACCTATGAATTTCTAACATTCTGCTGTTGTTCTTATCTCTACCAATATTTTTCCTTTGGAAGTCAGTCAACAAAAATACATTAATTGGTTATTCCATACCAAGTGTTATAGTAGGAATACAAATAGTAATCATGGTAAAGTGAACTTGCACTGAACACAGAGATGAGTTAATATACATCTTTTGTTCCATCCACATTGCTACAAAAGGCCATATTTCATTCTTATTGCCACGTAGTATTCCATTGTGTATATAAACCACAATTTCTTTATCCATTCGTCAGTTGATGGACATTGAGGCTTTTTCCATAATTTGGCTATTGTTGAGAGTGCTGCTATAAACATTGGGGTACAAGTGCCCCTATGCATGAGCACTCCTGTATCCCTTGGGTAAATTCCTAGCAGTGCTACTGCTTGGTCATAGGGTAGGTCGATTTTTAATTTTTTGAGGAACCTCCACACTGTTTTCCAGAGCGGCTGCACCAGTTTGTGTTCCCACCAACATTGCAAGAGGGTTCCCGTTTCTCCACATCCTCTCTGGCATCTATAGTCTCCTCATTTGTTCATTTGGGCCATTCTGACTGGCGTGAGGTGATATCTGAGTGTGGTTTTGGTTTGTATTTCCCTGATGAGGAGCGACGTTGAGCATCTTTTCATGTGGGATGAGCACTGGGTGCTGTATGGAAACCAATTGGACAATAAATTTCATATTAAAAATAAATAAATTTAAAAAAAGAATATACATCTTTTCCCCTTTTTCTTTTCTCACTTGAAAACTGGCAGTTATTTTGGGTTTTTTATCCTGAATATGTTCATAACTTCGGGTGATGGCATAAGACATATTTTGTTTAGTGAGTTGGAGCTATCATGAACACTTCATTATTCACTGCCTCAAACACTTCGCTTCTCACCATGACTCTTTGGAGAGTTTGTGGATGTTTGTTTTTGTTTTTGTTCCTTTTTTTTTTTTTTAAGAGGTGGCAAGTTATGTGTGAACATTCAAGTGTTCTTGCCTCCTCCTTAGCTCATTTTGTATTCACTGTAATCTCTTGCTGAAACGTATTTGTTACCCGTGTGCACACACATCTATTTACGTACTCGAGGTGCGCATTGCAAAGTATCCTCAGTTGACGGGCAGTGAAAACAGTGTCACCCTTTTCTTGGCTTAAGTGTACCTCAGTAGATGTTCTATTATAATTTTACATTTCACCATCCTACAGATTTTGAGTATATTATTATATGGAGGTGATTTCTAGTTAGACCAGGACCACATGTATTTTGGCCTTATGACTGGAGCTAAGCAGAAAGGTCTACTTTTTAAACTATTCATTGAAAGTGAGTTCTTGCTCAAGAGTCAGTTTTGCTTCAGGTCACTGTTAGAGTAGTACTATTTTCTTCGATACTTTTATAGTGAAATTTCAGAATGTTAAAAGAAACAACAGCCTGTGGACTGGAAAGAATAAACTATAAAAAGCTACTGGAGGTCCTTTGCAGAAAACCAATTTTTATAAAGTTCAAATTCATGACATTTGGATGCTATAGTCTATCTTTATTTTTAAAAATTCAAATTATTAAAGTTGTAAAACCTAAGGACAAAACAAAGCAAAAAAGTGTTAGCTCTTACTTAAAATAGAAGGCAGAGAAAGGAATTCCATTAAGTGATATCACCCTATACAATATAGATTTCACTTTTATTCTCTCAAGCGCTCTAAGATCTAATTTGCTCTGTGTGTAAAGGCAAAAAAAAAAAAAAATCACCTGTTTTTCAAAAGAGATAATTCTCTAAGTATATCCTATGATCTGAGAATCAGTGAAGACTAATTTTCTCTCCTGCAGAATCAATGGAAATAGACCAAAGCTTAGTTTTGTCCTTTTTATCATCAATGAAAATAATGTGTAATTAAAAAATTGAGTCATTGATATACAGAGTAACAAAATCTAGTAAAGCCCTTAAGTAATTTGGTCCTATACTGTGAAAAAAGGTTAAAATAAAATATCTAGATAAAATAAATATGACCTAAAGAAATAAACAAAAATGGGGGCGCCTGGGTGGCTCAGTCGGTTAAGCGACCACTTCGGCTCAGGTTATGATCTCGCGGTCCGTGGGTTCGAGCCCCACGTCGGCTCTGTGCTGAGAGCTCAGAGCCCGGAGCCTGTTTCAGATTCTGTGTCTCCCTCTTTCTCTGACCCTCCCCTGTTCATGCTCTCTCTCTCTCTCTGTCTCAAAGATAAATAAATGTTAAAAAAAAATTTTTTAAAAACAAGAAATAAACAAAAATGTAAATAACATTTTACAGAGATATAAAAACTCTTAAAAGATAAGGAAATAAAGAATAGGAAAATTGAGGGTTCTGAGACATGCTACCAACTGTACAATTTAAATAATGGGTATCTTATCGTTCAATTTTCTCTCATCTAAATGAATGAGCAAAGTGTTCATCTATGAACACTATACTAAAATCAGCCCTTTCCTTCTCCCAATACTTAGCTGGGATCATCAGGGTCATCTCTCTGCAAACCTAGTCATGCCTTGTCCTGTGCAGTGCATTTCTGGGGTCTGAAATTAGTCCTGCTGCCTTAGGTCATGGCTGTGGTACAAGTGCTAGTCCTGACAATGCACATGCACATAAGAGTAGTAATTTTATTTTCTTCACTTGCACTCTATTCTCCCAATTTGTATCATTGGAATTCTCTGGCAGTTTGTAGTCTGGTACTCTACTTTCTATCTAAAAATAGATTACTAAGAGTCCCAGAGTCTGGATTTTGACCACTATTTCTTATAACAACCTCCTCTAAGTAATTATACTTAATCCCCATTTTCCCTCCTATACTTCCAGCCCAGATTAGAATCCTTCCTTGGATGTACTCATGGCTATGAATTAAGATCACAAGGCTGCTCTTCACTCAGCTTCACTTTAAGCAGTGCCAGGGAATACTGTATGCACTGAAACTGGAAAAGTTGGTCTAGAGAAGATGGTCCCAAACATGAATACACAATGCAATAGTCTGTATGGACGTTTAGTATCCAAATGAGAATGACCTTTCAGTGAGCAAATTATTTTTTTAAATAAGAAAGGTAGATGATGAAGGTCATTATCAACAATGATTGGCCATGTTGACAGTAGTTTACTCTTGATATAATATTAAGAAAATGATAATTTACCTCTGTGGTCTTACTCCCAAAAACCTACAACTGTAGTGAAATTATTTTTAAAAAAACACCTTAATTGAAGAACTTTCTACAAAATATCTGACCAGTACACCTCAAAAACTGTCAAGGTCATCTCATATAAGAAAAGTCTAAGAAACCATGATAGCCAAGAGGAGTCTAAGAAGACATGACAGCTAAATGCATGATGGTATCTTAATACAGAAAATGGACATTAGATAAAAACTAAGAAAATATGAATGAAGTACAGACTTTAGTTAATAATAATGCATGTATATTAATTCATTAACCTTAAAAAAATGTACCATACTAAAATAAGATGTTAATAAGGGAAATTGAGTGCTGAGTTTAGAGAGGCTATCTATATTATCTTAGCAATCTTTCTGTAAATCTGTTCTAAAAACAATAAAACTGTCCTAAAAAGTAAAGTTTATCAAAAATAATATACAAAAGGGAAGAATTCTATAGGTCTATTATAAAAATAAATTATCTTTATACCTATAGGGGACAGTACTTAAATGACTATCAGGAAGTGGTTGTTCACAGTCATTTTCCTTGGCTACAACTCTGCTTTAAAATGTATTTTTCAAGGCAAGGCCTAGAAATGGCCGAACTGAAACTGCAAAAATACTGATGTTTAGTGAGAACATAAGAAAAAAAATCCAGTGAAAGAAGAGATGCCATGCAAATAATGGTAACTGAAAAAGTGATTATTATTATCAAAATATCACTCATAAGTTATTCAGGCTTAGAATAGTTTCAAATATGTCCATATCAGATTTTGGTGTGACATAAAAACTCTGAAACAGAAATTCAAGAACATTAAGCACATGAAAAAATAACATACATTGAGAATTATAGAAAATAAGAGAGCGAGAATGTTTAAATACAAATTTCATAGTATTCTAGAGAAAAGAGAAGACATTTAACTCGTGCAAACTATTTCAGAACATATCAAGCAGAAAGAGAATGAAGAGAACCTAAAATTTTTAAGTTTAAAAAGTGACTCAGCCTATTCTAGTCTAGCCTCTTGTGAGTTGTCAGAGAAAGTCACGACGGGAATACATGTCAACTCTTAGTCCACCAGGTTGGGATTAGGAAGTAATTTGTTGGGACAACGCTCTACAGGGCAGACAGAGAGGGCTCACTTACATTGTTGCTTCCTCTCCTAGTGCTGTTCTGGAAAAATAACATACAGACTTGAATCCAAGTACTTAATGCTTTAAGAAGAAAAGAAGGCTCAGTCAGACTGAGTTCGTTCACTAATATGACTAAAATTTACAGCTAATATGTATTAGTTTAATGACATGCAGAAGAATCTGTTAAGCATTTAAATGCCATCATCTTCACGCAAGGTTGCATTAGCCCTATGTAGTGGGGACTAGCATTGCTGCTACTTTGTGGAAAGGTGACAGAACTTACTCTGGGTCTCTTAGCAATGAATATGGAAATGGGGGTTATAATAGAAGTTTTTCTGATTCTTATGGCTGCTAGTCAAAACTTATTCTATCAAAGTAATCATTTGATGTAATGCACAAGTTAGTTAAAAGATTTAATCATCTTTTCTAAGAATTTACTAAAACAACTAATTGTTGTGGTATATTACAGATATAATCTTCTTGCTTAGGAAACATGAAAAAAACTATAATATTTGTCTTGAAGGGGAACTTACAGACTTCTTGTTTTCAAATATTTTTGAGCTACTAATTCTACAGGAGACAGATCCATGGGATTTAAACCAGAATTCTAGTAAGTTAGTATCTCTGAGTCTTTAGTACTGTTTTCCTCACCCCAATTGACCAGAGGAGTCCACAAGGAGACATTAAACCACAATGCTGATAGAACATATAGATTTACATAAACCAACTGTTACAGTATGTTTTGTGAAATATAGCAGTATATTTCCAGAACCTAATATAACCCATACTTTTAAGGAAGACATTAGCTTTTTGTTTTCCCACTAGGAAGATGTATCATTAACATATTATTTTCCTTTTCATAGAAATTGTGCATAAAGAATTGAAAATTCCAGTTTGTGATTTTAAAAAATCCAATGACTCAAAAGAGGATATCTTGGATTTATGAGATGGATTCTGCATTTGTACTTATTCATACTGTATTGTTTTATTTTTACTATTTACCATTTTAAAGGAAAATCTACAAAGTCAAACCAACTTCTATAAAGTAAAATGTTCCTGTTTTTAACACACTGCTATCCTCAAGGTCTTACGGATAATATGATAAACCTAGCCAAGAAACATCATGTATACAGATATATCAAGACTGAAGATGACAGGCCTTCCTAAAGCTTTTTAAATGGATGACATTTAGAAAAAAGTAGAGGTTGAAATAAGTGTCTTCTAACATTTTCAAAAAATGCAAGGATAATAATCCTAGCAGAGAGTACTTATGTCCTTTAATGGTACCAATGCAAATGTTTCATTGTGATTCTTGTTTTAACCTTTTTATCATAGTCCCTTTAAAAATAAGACCATAAATGACTAAGAGCCAAACTTATTTTTTAAAAAGTGAGAGGCATCCGGGTGGCTCAGTTGGTTAAGCATCTGATTCTTGATATCGGCTGGGGTCGTGATCTTTCCATAGTGGGATCAAGTCCCGCATCGGACTCCACATTAAGCATGGAGACTGCTTGGAATTCTCTCTCTCACCCTCTCTCTCTCTCTCTCTCTCTCGCCCCTGTCCTGCATATGAATATGTGCGTGCTTGCACGTGCACTCACTCTGTATCGATAAATAAACTTTTTTTAAAAAAAATTGAACTACACGTGCAAATACTGTGGTTCTGTTTATACTGCTATAATAGACACTAAAATCCTCTCATTCAATCATTTTCTCATGCAATCCCCTCTCCCTTGAGGCATTGGACCTAGTAATATGCTTTTAATGAATAGAATATGGCAAAAGAAATGAGATATCACTTACATGATTAGGTTACAAACAGCCCATCACTACTTTCACCTTTCCTCCCCACCCTCCACCCCTCGCTCTGTCTTACTGTTTCCCACTCTTGCTCTAGAGAAGCCAGATATCCTGTGTGCTGTCCCATGGAGAGATCCATATGGCAAGAAACCATTTCCAGCAGATAGCCAGCAAGAACTAAGATCTGGCAGCAGCCAACTGAGGGACTTTGGGGGCATATTCTCACCAACTTGGGCCATGAGACAGCAAGATGTTGGATAGATGAAAACTTAGCATTCCATGAGTCTTTTTCTACAGAAAGTCAGGCTCAACAAACACCTTTCCTTCTTCACAGAACTCAAGACATAAAACCTTGGGGATACAAGTATAAACACCACTAATTTAATAACCTGAAGTATAGTTAATAAACTCAGTGTTATCTTTTGAAATTGTAAGTTTCATTAAGTGATTTCATAACAATCAATGTAAACTTTTCCAACAGGATGTAGTGGAAAAAGTCAGTAAATTGACTTAATAATTTTCAATATTCTACTTTGGTAAAACATGCAAGTAAGCTACTCTCCTGCAATACACCTTAGAGATATCGCAGGTTTAGTTCTAGACCACTTCAATAAAGTGAATATTGCAATAAAGTGAGTCAAATGAACTTTTTGGTTTCCCAGTGCATATAAAAGTTATGTTTACACTATACTGTACTATACTAGGTATATAATAATAGCATTGTGTATTTTTAAAAAATGTACATACCTTAATTTAAAAATACTTTATTACTGGGACACCAACTGGCTCAATTGGTTAAGCGTCCGAAATAGGCTCAGGTCATGATTTCACAGTTCGTGAGTTTGAGGCCCGCATCGGGCTCTGTGCTGACAGCTCAGAGCCTGGAGCCTGCTTCGGATTCTGTGTCCCTCTCTCTCTGCCTCTCCCCCACTTGTACTCTGTCTCTCCCTCTATGTCTCAAAGATAAATAAACATTAAACAATTTTTTAATACTTTATTACTAAAAAATGCTAACCAAGATCTGAGCTTTCAGCAAGTCACAAGCTTCTTGCTGGTTAAAGATCCTGCCTCAATGTTGATGGCTTCTGACTGATCAGAGTGGTTCCTGAGGGTTGGGGTAGCTGTGGTAATTCCTTGAAATAAGACAACAGTGAATTTTGCTACATTGATTGGTTCTTCCTTCATGAATGATTTCTCTGTAGCATGCTAAGCTATTTGATAGCATTTTACCCATATTAGAACTTCTTTCAAAATCGGAGTCAATCCTCTCAAGCCCTGTCACTGCCTTACCAACTATGTTTATGTAGTATTCTAAATCCTTTGTTATTGTTTCAACAATCTGAACAACATTTTCTCCCCAAGTAGATTCCATCTCAAGAAACCACTTTCCTTGCTTATCCTTAAGAAGAAACTCCTCATCCATTCAAGTTTTATCATGAGATTGTAGCAATTCAGTCGCATCTTCAGGCTCCACTTCTTTTTTTTTTTTTTTTTTCAACGTTTATTTATTTTTGGGACAGAGAGAGACAGAGCATGAACGGGGGAGGGGCAGAGAGAGAGGGAGACACAGAATCAGAAACAGGCTCCAGGCTCTGAGCCATCAGCCCAGAGCCTGACGCGGGGCTCGAACTCACGGACTGCGAGATCGTGACCTGGCTGAAGTCGGATGCTTAACCGACTGCGCCACCCAGGCGCCCCCAGGCTCCACTTCTAATTGTAGTTCTCTTGCTATTTCCACCACATCTGCAGTTTCTTCTTGCACTTGAACCCCTCAAAATCATCCATGAACATTAGAACTTCTTCCAAACTCTTGTGAATGCTGCTATTTTGACCTCTTCCCATGAATCATGAATGTTCTTTTTTTTTTTTTTTTCAACGTTTATTTATTTTTGGGACAGAGAGAGACAGAGCATGAATGGGGGAGGGGCAGAGAGAGAGGGAGACACAGAATCGGAAACAGGCTCCAGGCTCTGAGCCATCAGCCCAGAGCCCGATGCGGGACTCGAACTCACGGACCGCGAGATCGTGACCTGGCTGAAGTCGGACGCTTAACCGACTGCGCCACCCAGGCGCCCCGAATCATGAATGTTCTTTAAGGCATCTGGAATGGTGAATCCTTTTCAGAGGGTTTTCAATTTACTTTGCTCAATTCATCAGACGAATCACTATCTATGGCAGTTATATATTTTTAAAAAAGTATTTCTTAAATAATAAGACTTGAATGTTGAAATTACTCTTTTGATCCATGGGCTGAAGAATGGATGTTGTATTAGCAGGCATGAAAACAATATTAATCTCATTGTACATCTCCAACAGAGCTCTTGGGTGACTAGGTGCATTGTCAGTGAGCAGTAATGTTTTGAAATAAGTCTTTTTTTCTGACCAGTAGGTCTCAACATTAGGCTTAAAATATTCAATAAACAATGTAGTAAACAGATGTACTGCCATCCAGGCTTTGCTGTTCATATACAGGACAGAGGCAGAGTAGATTTAGCATAGTTCTTAAGGGCCCTAGGATTTTCAGAATGATCAATGAGCCTGGGCTTCAACTTCAAGTCACCAGCTGCATTAGCCCTTAATAAGAGAGTCAGCCTGTCCTTTGAAGCTTTGAAGCCAGGCATTGACTTCTCTCTAGCTATGAAAGTCCTAGTTGGCATGTTGTTCCAATAGAAGGCTGTTTCCTCTACACTGAAAATCTGTTGTTTAATGTAGCCACTTTCATTAATATCTTAGCTAGATCTTCTGGGTAACTTGTTGCACTACATTAGCACTTACTGCTTTCCATTGTACTTTTATGTTATAAATAGGGTTTCTTTCTTTAAACTTCATCATGAACCTACCTCTGCTAGCTTCAAACTTTTCTTCTGCAGCTTTGTCACCTGCTAATCCTACACAGAGTTGAAGAGAGTTAAGGCCTTACTCTGGGTTAGGCCTAGGGGAATGTTATAGCTGGTTTGATCTTCTATCTAGACTACTAAAACTTTCTCTACATCAGCAATAAGCCTGCTTTCTTATTATTTGTGTGCTCACTGAAATAATATTTTTTATTTCCTTCAGGGATATTTACTTTGCACTCACAACTCAACTAACTGTTTGACACAAGAAGCTAAGCTTTTGGCTTGTCTCACTTTTGACATACTTACTAAGCCTAATCACTTCTAGCTTTTGACTGAAAGTAAAAGTCCTTTCATTTAAACACTGAGAGGACATTGTAGGGTTCTCATTGGCTTAATTTTCAATATTAAGCCTTATTCCCTGTGTCTCAGGGTGGCCTAGGGACGTCTGTGGAAAGGGAGTAAGACAGGTGAATGGTTGGACAGTGGAGCAGTCAGAATACATACAACATTTGTCAATTAAGTTTGCTGTTAAAAACATAGAATTTATAGTGCTCCCTAACAATTACAATAGTCACATCAAAGATTAATGATCACATATCATTAACAAATATAATGTATAACAAGTATAACAAATATAATGACATTTAAAAGTTTGAAATATTGTGATACTTATCAAAATGTGACACAGAGACACAAAGTGAGCAAATCTTATTGGAAAATGATGCCGATAGACTTTCTTGATGCAAGGTTGCCACAGACCTTCAATTTGTATTTAAAAAAAAGCAATATTTGCAAACTGCAATAAAGTGAAGTAAAATAAAACAAGATATGCCTGTACTTTGTTACTGACACAATTTTTGCAATTCCAGCTCCCTTGAGTTTTTAGCTAAGTTTTCAACCCTTATAGGAATTTATTAGAGTGAATTTTAATACCTATATAATGTGCTACATTTGGTGACCAAGGAAGCAAAATCTATACCTGTTTATCTCCTCATTAGAGAGGAATGCCATACCCAGAAGCCCTTTAGGTCATACTTCCTAATTACTATGTAGTGTTTCCATCAATCCCCGAAGTGGCATCCTACATTTTGAAAAACTGTCTATGGTAATTTCTTTAAAAATGTTTTAATATTTTTTATTTTTATTTTCCACAGAGACAGAGAGAGCACACCAGCGAGTGGGGAGGGGCAGAGAGAGAGGAGACACAGAATCTTAACAGGCTCCAGGCTCTAAGCTGTCAGCATAGAGCCTGAGGCAGGGCTCGAACTCATGAACCATGAAATCACGACCTGAGCTGAAGGCAGACACTTAACCGACTGAGCCACCCAGGTGCCCCTGTCTATGGTAATTTTTAGGGAATATACCTGTACAGGAAGAAAACTACTACTATGAAAAAAACAAAGTGTGAAAAGGAATGTTCGGAGCATGCGTTTTTGTTTTTTTTTTTTTTCAATCTTCAATGTTATTTTAAAAATATGTAGAAACCATACTCATCTCTAAAGCATATCAGATAAAAAGATATGCTTCTCCCAAATATGAGAACACACCAGACATTGACCATAACTACAACTAGGACTCTGGGTAAGTATCTCAGGGGAAAAAGTGTAAATTTCTTTTGTGCAATTGTCCATTTTTCACAGTATATAGCTCAAACTCTGGAATGAGAGTTTTAATGAGTTTTAATAGCCTCCAATGAGAAGAGGTTATTGAGTTTTACTCTCTGAAATATTTAGAGCAATAGTCCTTGATTATTTTACTATCCATTCAAAATACATAAAAGAGAAATGGGACAGGGTTAAGGTTGCCAAGAGGTAAGGGCTTTCCAGTAGGAAGAATCTTCATCCCAGAACACCCCTCTTCCCAACCCTTTCACTTCTTCTGGTCAGAACAAGGAATGAGCTCATATGAGAAAGAATGGTGGCCCAAAGGCAGTTGGGTGACATATTCAAAGTGCTGAAATAACAAGCTGTTGACCAAGAATCTTATATCCAGCAAAAATGAAAGTGAAATAAAGATATTCCCAGATAAACAAACACTGAGTAAATTCATTCCTAGCAGACCTACCCCCCCCAAAAAATAAATAAAATAAATATCAACGGTAGTTTTTTAGGCTTAAAGCAAGTTACCCAAGATAGAAATTCAAACACACACACACACACACACACAGACAGTGCACAAGTAAAGGTAGTTAAAGTAATTATAAGAAACAGTATAAATGTGTATCTCTTCTTCTTTCTAACTTCAATGATTTAAAAAGCAACTTCATAAAACAATATGCATATAATTTTATGTGAGGACCAATAACACAAGGAAGTGTAATATGTTTGACAACAGCACAAAGATGGTGGGTAAGAACAAAGTTGCATCTGGTATATCAATGACACCAGATGGTAACTTGCATCCATAGTGAAAAAAAATGTAGAGAATCAAAAATGGTAAATCAGATGGCAAATGTAAAAATACCTATGAATATATATTTACTTTTCCCTTGTCAGTTTCTCTAATAGGCATAACTTCTAAAGCAGTAATTATGACAATGCATTGCTGAGTTTCTAATATATGTAAATGTAATGTGTAACAATAGTACAAAAGGAATAAAAAGGAAAGAGAGCTATATAAGAGTAATATATATTTGTATATCTCACTGAAGTTAAATTAGCATAAATTTGAAGTGGATTCATAAGTTAAGATTTATACAGTAAGCCCTTACCAAGCACTAGGAAAATAATGTTTAAAAAATATACTGAAAAAAAAAGATTAAAAAAGCAATGGAACAAAACGACACAAAACACTGGAAAGCAAAACATAAATTAGTAGCAGTAACTCTATATCAATAATTACATTATGTGTGAAAGGATAAAACAATACAATCAAAAGGTAGAGATTGTAAGTCTAGATTTAAAAAAGTAAGATCCAACTACATGTTGTCTAAGGAAATATTTTACATACAATGCAAATATGTTGATAGTGAAAGGATGGAAAAAGAGATATAATGTAGATGGCAATCATTAAAAGGCTGGAGTAGCTATACTCTTATCAGGAATAAAAGCTTTAAAACAGTAAGTCACTTGATATAAAGAGGAATATTTTCTAATGAGAAAAGCATCAATATATCAGAAAGAGACAGCTATTATAAGCATATATACACCTAGCAAGAGAAACTTAAAATACATGAAACAAAAACTAAGTTAAACAGAGAAAAAGACAATTCAACAAAAATAATGGAGAGACAAAATATCAACAGGATACAGAAGACTTTAACAACAGTATGAAGAAACTACACCTTACAGGCATCTATGGAACCCTCCGCCCAACAACGATAAAATACAAATTCATCTCAAGTGCACTTGGAATATTCCCCAGAGCACAGCATATGATAGGCAATAAAACAAGGCTTATTAAATGTAAAAGGGATGAAGTCACATGAAAACTATTCTTAATTATAATAAAATGACAAGAAGATGAGAAGCACAATATCTGAAATAAAAAAATGCACATGATGGGATTAAGAACAGATTAAACACTGCCAAAAACAAAAACAAACAAACAAAAATCATGTATTCACAGTCATATCCATAGACAGTGTAGAAGATGAAGCAAAGAAAGAAAAGTGGGGAAAAAAAAGACATATAATCTCCCTGTGCAAAAATATCAAGCAATCAAACATACATATAATTGGAGCCCAAGACAGAAAGAAAAGAATGATAAGGACAGAAATAATATTTGAGGAAATAGGGGTGCTTGGGTGGCTCAGTCAGTTAAGCATCCGACTCTTGATTTCAGCTCAGGTCATGATCTCATGGTTCATGGGATCGAGCTCCACATCAGGCTCTGCACTGACAGCACAGAGCCTGCTTGGGATTCTCTCTCTCTCTCTTTCTCTGTCCCTCCCCTGCTCACGTTTGCTCTCTCTCTCACACACAAAGTAAATAAACTTAAGAAAATAATATTTGAGGAAATAATAGCCAATTATTTTCCAAATTTGATTTGAAAAAACTATGAACCCATATATCTAAGAAATTTAATAAACCTCAAGTCAAATAAATAAAAGGAAAAACCACATCAAGGTTTATAATCAAATTGCTGAAAACAAGTGATAAAAAGACAGGCTTAAAACAGTAAGAGATTAAAAATACACATTCAAGCAACACAAAATCATAGCATATTTTTTTATCAGAAGCTATGCAGGTCAAAAACATAATTGAGAATTATCTCTAAAGTATTGGGAGTTAAAAACAGGAATTATCAACCTAGAAGTCTATACCAGGTAAATGTTTTTTATTTTAATTAAGGTAAAATAAAAACATTATAGACAAAAAAAGTGAAGAGAATTTATTCAGCAGACCAGCCTCACAAGTAATGTTAAAGAAAATTCTTCAGAGAGAAGGAAAATAATCCAGAAGAAAATTTGGACCTACACAAAGGAATGAAAAAGTAATTACATAAGTAATTATGGAAGGTAGTTTTTCTCATTTTTAATTTCTTCAACAGACAATTGACTATTTAAAATAATAGTGTATTTTAGACATTAGAATAGAATTAGAAGTAAAATAATGAAACAATAGAGCACACATCAAAAGAGAGAAAGAAATATATTACTATAAAGTTCTTATACTATATGTAATGTGGTATAATATTCTTAGAATATGGACATTAATAACTTAATGAAACTTATTATAAACCCTAAATAATTATTCATAAAATAATAAAGAATCCTAGCTAGTGAGTCAAAGGTAAAGGTGAATTGGAATGCTAAAATATTTAATTAATACACACGCATATATACTCATTTATTTTCAATAAATATCAGGCTATTTTAATGGAGAAATTATAGTCCTTTCAACAGAACGGTTCTGGAACAACTGGATATTTTTAGTTAAAAAAATATGAAACTTAACAACATATATGTTGTTATGTCACAACATATATGAAAATTAACTTCAAATATATAACTTAATCATATATCTAAACATAGAAAGAAACGTTATAAAATTTAGACAAAAATGTTTGTGACTTTGGAGTAGGTAAAGCTATTTTTGATAAAACACAACAAACATAAATCATAAAAGAAGAAACTGATAACTGGACTTTTAAATTTTAAAACATTCTATCTTCCAAAGATACTGTTAACAAAATTTAATTTTCAGACACATACTTAGCAAAAATATATGCTATATATGTTTATTATAAATGATTTGGGTCCAGGGGCGCCTGGGTGGCTCAGTCAGTTGAGCATCCGACTTCGGCTCAGGTCATGATCTCACGTTTCGTGAGTTCGAGCCTCACATAGGGCTCTGTGCTGACAGCTCAGAGCCTGGAGCCTGCTTTGGATTCTGTGTCTTCCTCTCTCTCTGCCCCTCCCCCACTTGTTCTCTGTCTTTCTCTGCCTCTCAAAAATAAAGAAACATAACAAAAAAAAAATAATAAATTATTTGGGTCCAGAAATTATAAAGAACTTTCTACAACTTCGCAATAAAACAACCAACCTGATGACAAAATGGACATACAGGTCTACAAAAGATTTCACCAAAAGAGATATTAAAATGGCAAATAAGCACATAAAAATGTTCAACATCATTAGTCATTATGAAAATGCAAATTAAAACCACAAAGAGATGCCACTGCACACCCACCAGAATAGCTAAAAGTGAAAAGACTGACAATACTATTTTGGTGAAGATGTAAAGGAATTAGAACTCTCATACACCACTGGAGGAACTGCAAAATGGTACATCCACTTTGGAAAATAGTTTGGCAGTTTCTTGTAAAGCAATCTATAAAGTTAAATACAGACTTACCATGTGACCCATAATCTCACCCCTAGATATTTCTTTAAGAGAATTAAATAGATATGTCCACACAAAGACTTATACATGAATGTCCATAAATGCATTATGCATTATAGTCGAAACTGGGAAAGATCCAAATGTTCATCAATAGGAGAATGGATCAGCAAATTGAAGCACATCCATGCCATGGAATACTACTCAGCAATAAAGAAGCTATGCATACGTACGACGCCATGGGTGTATCTCAAAAGCACTTTGCCAATTAAAATAAGTCAGACATAAAAGACTACATTCCATATGATTTTCTGTATACAATATTCTAGAAAAGGCAAAAGTGTAATGACAGAAAGCAGATGAGTAATTGCCTGTGTACAGAGGTTGGAAAGAAATGCTTGCCAAGGGACATTAGGGAATGTTTTTTTGTGATGGAAATATTCTATATCATGATTTATATAGTTATGATGCTTAAACAGAGTTATGATGCTTATACAGAGTTACAAGAATCATCAAATGAAACACTTAAAGTTGGTGAATTTCAATAAGGCTGATTTGAAATGTACATACTCCTCCATCTATCCCTGGGCATATTGAATTAGAATTGAAGGGGGGTGGAGCCCAGGAACTGATGGTTTTAGGGTTTTTGATATAGGCAGCCAAGCAGCTGACAAGCACCTAAATCATCAGCCCCCAACTCTACAATTAGCAAGAAATGGTAGTTCATTGTTCATCCCTGGGCAACCCTAGACTCAGAGATGACTGGACTAATCTGCCACTTGTGTAAATGTTTCCTACTCTGCATCTTGATCAGTCAGAAAACTAGGACATGACTCTGTTTTTTTACAGGTCAGGTCAATAGGCCAGTTTGGGCAGGAATACAGGAAATAGAACTGCAAATAGTGTTTACTACTATTACTACTACTCCTACTGTCAATATTATTATTATTTACTATTCTCCTCATGTATCTTTACTTTTGAAAGAAAATCTTGAAGCCAAATAAAGAAATTAAAAAAAAAAAAAACAGAGCTAAAGTGTCAAAATAACAGGCAAAAAAGTTAAAATTTTCATTCCATTTTCCCTTTCAAATATGTCCTGAGAGGGGCGCCTGGGTGGCTCAGTCGGTTAAGCGTCCGACTTCAGCTCAGGTCATGATCTCGCAGTCCATGAGTTCGAGCCCCGCGTCGGGCTCTGTGCTGACCGCTCAGAGCCTGGAGCCTGTTTCGGATTCTGTGTCTCCCCCTCTTTCTGACGCTCTGTCTCTCTCTGTCTCAAAATAAATAAACGTTAAAAAAAAATTAAATATGTCCTGAGAGCAACTCAGTTATTGTGAATGCCACCAGAGTGTAAAGCATATAGTTATGCTGTAACTATAGCTAGGCTTCAGAAGGTAGTGTAGGCTTCAGAAGGTAGTGGTTCTGAAACTTAACTCATTTTCAGTCTTTACAACAAGAAGAAGATCCAAAGTCTCTCATCAAGAAATTGTATTGACGGTTTGTGGTAGGATCCAGGAATGTGCATTTTTAAGTGCCCATATTGTTTCTGTTGTGCAGCCAGCTTGGGAAGAAACTATCATGTTTCCACAAAATGTATTAATATAAAATCCCTGCTGTCTTTGATCAGCCTCAAACATAAACTTGACTAAATTATAATGACTTCTTTTTCCTCCATTCAAATTGAGCCAGTGCCGTATAGATACAGAGGGCAACCCTAAACCCTTCAGTGTTTCTAGTACTCTAAAGGCAAGGAAAGACCAAGATGTTAGTCATTCAGTTTTTAGAAGTCCATTATCTGAAACATGGAAATAGGTATTGGTGTAAAGGAAGGGTTAAGCACAATGCAAATCAGTCACCCAAATATTGTGAAAATCCTAAGCATTTCTGTGGCTGAGATCTATGCTCACAATACTTATCAATATCCTCCTACAAATAATGTTTAATCTCCAGAGTACTCTAAACTAAATCCCCTCTCCTTCCCTCGAATATATTTCTCACAGTCTTTTTCTAACAGTGTAATCTTCCACAAAGCTCTCATTAATCTGCGTGTGGAGGAGGAATGTTTTAAGAAAGGGATTGCCTGTCAGCCGGTTAGCAATCATTTTCTGCCCTTGGGAACTTACAGAAGGCCAGGTTATGTATCTATAAGTTGGGACCATCACACATCAGAAAATGCTCATCAGCTTTGCCAGCGTCTTGATTATAATCCATTTTGGTGGAGGTCATGCTTCACTGAAAGTTCACATTTACTTTATAATATATAACCTTTATAATTTTGTCTGAAGGCTGAAAACTTTAGATATCCCCCCCCCATTTTTTCCATAATGGAAAGATAGGATCTAAAATAACTCATTTCTCATAAAAAAAAATAAGTGTGGGAAACATAACACCATGGTATATCATCTTGTTTCAAGGGTATAAAGGTCACTTTTCCAAATACGTGTTTAGGTTCTAGAAGAAAAAGACAAAAACATTACCTTATGTTAAAAAAAAAAAAAAAGGAAAAGTTACTTCTTTTGTTTTAAAATGAAGCAATAGCCATCTTTCCAGATAAAGCAAGTGCTCCTTTCCAGACATTTTTTTAATGTGCTTAATGTTGTTGTGCTTTCAACTCAAAAATCATGGTGTCAATGTTTTCATGGATCAAGTTTTAGAAGGAATTTCTCTTCAAAGACAAATATTGGAAAGTGGGTCTAGTGGGTTAGAAGACAAGAGTTGAGAGAGATGATAGATAAAACAGTGCCCACCAATAAGGGATAAGCATTTGAAATGTAAGGACTCTATACTTAATAGTTTGATTGGCCAGGATATAGTAGGGAGAGGGGGCAAAATGAAAGGTTATTGGCTTAATTACCTTTATTGTATATTTCTTTTGTAGAGTGGATAAGTTAGAAGATGAGGCCATAATCCAATAAAAGGGGCTAGGAAATATATAATTAAATATGGCATACCCAATATATTTAATCAGAGGATCCTAACAAGATAGAATGTAAATCTACTGTAAAGGCTTCCCAAGATGAGGAAAACAGGGTGGAAAATGTCAACACTTGGCATACAACTAAAGCCAGAAAGCTCTCACTCATCCCTTGAGAACAGTGTGTCTTTAGGTCCCCACAAGAGATCTACCACTGACACTCAGCTATAGTTTAACAGGTAAGTAGGCATGTTGTAATTAGAAAAATACAACTTAATGGGGTGCCTGGGTGACTGAAGTCGGTTAAGCTTCTGACTTTAGTTCATGAACTCTCGGTTCATGGGTTCAAGCCCTGCGTTGGGCTCTGTGCTAACAGCTCAGAACCTGGAGCCTACTTTGGATTCTGGGTCTCCCTCTATCTCTGTTCGTTCCCCATGCACACTGTCCATCTGTCTGTCTGTCTGTCTCTCTCTCTCTCTCTTTCTCTCAAAAATAAAGATTTTTAAAAATTTTTATTTTTTTAGAAAATTGTATTTTTAAAGAAAAATACAACCTAAGAGACAAGCAAAAATGAGTTGTAATTTTACAGATGAATTCTAGAGGCTGAGGCTGACTGAAGAACGTCAAACCTTACCATGCTAGATAAAACATACTGATCCTGGAATAGGAAAGGAAAAGCAAGGGCCACACAATGAAACCACTTGCTTTCTCTCTGACTCCCCAAGATTTCTGACACAGTTGAGTTTTTACCACATCAAAACACCTTTTAGGCTTGATGGGAAAATTAACAAGCATATAAAACCTGTCAACTTTGAGGAGGTTATAATTTGATATTTATGTATCTATATGATTTATGGTATTATAGTAAGTTTGAATCTTGTCTTCACCACTTATTAAATTTAGGAATTTGGTATAGTTGTTTAACCTCTCTACCTTTCAAATTAACCCTTCAGGGTTGTTGTGAAGACTGGAAATATTAAATATTAATAGCCTAGTACATACCAAACACTCAATAAATGGTAGCTCTTATGTGTTCATACACATGAACCATGCTCACTTTCACTTTCTTCAAATAAAGGAACAAAAAATAGAAATTAGAACAAATCAGCCAGTTAACAATTACCGTTTTAATAATTATCACTTAAGATTTCAGTGAAATATCGCCCACTTGTTCCAAATTGGCTTCTATGTAAGTATAGTTCCATAGATACAGACTGTGTGCAAAGAGAATTAGACTGTGGAGTCTCATGTTATGATAAAAAATAATGAGCTTGAAAAGAATAGCCCCTTTATTGAATTATCACATAAAACCTTTAATACTGGGAGAGGAAAAAAATTAAAAGAAATAGATAATAATTAGAAATATAAAATTTTCTTACAGAGATACTTCAGTTCATTTTCCAAGAAGGTGAATTTAAACAATAAAATAAATTTCTAGAAGAGAGAGCAAACTAAAAGGAAACTAAGGTTAACGCTAATATCTCTTAAACACAACAATTACAACTTGACAGAGTATAATTTAGTGATTAAGAGCATGAATTCTGAAGTCAAACTGCCTAGGTTCAAATCCCAGCTCTAGATTTGCAGCACTTTTTGACAACTTTTCTACTTCTCCATACATCAGAGCGGGAATAATACTAGTACATTTCTCATTTTAGTGTTATCATAATTAAATGAGTTAATGTATGCAAAGTGCTTAGAATAGTGCCTGGCATATAGTAGGTCCTAAACAAATGTGATTATCATCATCATCATCATCATTGGAATTACAGATATGGTGAGCACAATTCTGAGAATTATCTCAAAAGAGGCAATTTCATAGAGCCAAGATGGAACATTTCTTTGGTGTAATGATTAACTTGTGGTTAGTTAACTTACTTGGTGACAATATTCTGCCAATTTGTCTAAAGTCAAAGGTTTGATTATCTTGTAGGTCTGCTGGCTGCATTCCATGACCACGTGAAGACACTAATACTGACTAGCTGTATTCAACAAATTCTCCTGGTTTTAATAAAGGTTACAGGTAATAAAATGTAAACTGATTAATCTAAATTCACGAATAATTTTAGAAAAAATTAATGTACAAATATATTCCTATTGATCATAGTTTTGTCACATGGTCTTAATATAAGTTGTTAATATTGTAGGAAAAAATAGACTCAGAGACAAAAAGTAACTTAAACAAGATCACATGATTCCTTGGTGTCAGGGCTAGAACTCTCAGCCCCTATTTCTTTTTGTTTTATTTTTCCATTATTCTATATTCATTAAATATAGAATGCTCTTATTATCTTTGAGAACTTCCTATTTAAAAAAATCTATTTCTGTCATTATACTTTATTATGCCATTATGGAAAACAGTTTCAATGACAGAATGTGGGATTTTAAGACCATCATAAGACTTTCTTATGAGAAAAATGAAAAGCCATTTTGAGGTATTGAGCACAGAAAGAGAGATATTACCTGACTTAATTTTTTTATTATTTACTTTTTTTCCTTTTTTTAACTTGTTTTATTTTGTAATTTTTTTAATTTACGTCCAAATTAGTTAGCATCTAGTGCAACAATGATTTCAGGAGTAGATTCTTTAACGCCCCTTACCCATTTAGCCCATCCACCCTCCCACAATCCCTCCCGTAACCCTCAGTTTGTTCTCCATATTTATGAGTCTCTTCTGTTTTGTCCCCCTCCCTGTTTTTATATTATTTTTGTTTCCCTTCCCTTATGTTCATCTGTTTTGTCTCTTAAAGTCTTCATATGAGTGAAGTCATATGCTTTTTGTCTTTCTCTGACTGCCTAATTTCACTTAGCATAATACCCTTCAGTTCCATCCATGTAGTTGCAAATGGCAAGATTTCATTCTTTTTGATTGCCAAGTAATACCCCATTATATACATATACATATACATATACATATACATATACATATATGCCACATCTTCTTTATCCATTCATCCATCGATGGACATTTGGGCCTTCCCATACCTTGGCTATTGTTGATAGTGCTGCTATACACATGGGGGTGCATGTGTCCCTTTGAAACAGCACACCTGTATCCCATGGATAAAATGCCTAGTGTTGCAACTGCTGGGTCATAGGGTAGTTCTATTTTTAGTTTGTTGAGGAACCTCCATACTGTTTTCCAGAGTGGCTGCACCAGCTTGCATTTCCACTGACTTAAGTTTTTAAAAGATCACTTTGCCTTAAGAACAGATGATGGGGGAGGGCAGGGATCAGTTAGGAGGTTATCACCATAATCCAGATGAGGGATGATGGTGCCTTGGACTGGGATGGTAGCAACGAGAATGGCAATAATTTGTCAAAGTCTGGATATGCTTGGATGGTAGCACTACAACATTTCCTTTTATGTTGGATATATGTGAAGCATGAGAGAAAAGAGGGGTCATGAAGGCAAGAGAATATAAATCTTCATTCAGGAAGTTCTAATGCTTTTAACTAAATACGTTTTGCTGCAGTCTAAGCCATGACTTACTCATCCTCACCTCTATGAAAAGAGGTCCATCACCATCTGCACAATGTCCTCTTGTAAACCTGGAGGCAGCCAGAATCATACTATGTGCTGTGAAAAATACTGAACAATGGCTCCTGACCTCAAAGGAGTTTATCATTTAGTAAATGAACTCCTCTCCAAATAGAAGGGAGATATATTTAACAGCACTGCAAATGTAGCCAGAAGTTGCAGCTTGAAGTTAAACTGTAACCCTTCCGGGCACGCCTGCACAAATGAGAGAACCAAGCCCACCAAATGTCCATCTGGGATAGAATGTATTCCTCAGGAAGTGGAAGAATCAAACATCTGAAGGGAAAGCTAATTCTAGGTATAGTGTGGTGTTCCTGCTTGCCTTGGCTCCCTGTTCAGCTCCCTATGGACTCATGTATGAATTCCTATCTCTTCCAGGGAAGGGAGAGAACTGTGAACAAAGAATAGAAAGGGCTATTTTCCCCCAAATCCTCTAAGATATGAGAGTAACAGCCAATACTACTCTGATAGATGTCCATAGAATATAGCCCAGAAAGGCAGAGAAGCACCAACTGTGGCAGGCTTTGGCATCTCAAGGACTCCATGCATCCTTGGCAATAACCACCGGTGCAGGGAACAGCATCCTCAGAAGCTCAGGTGTTCATTGTCGTCATGATTCCCTATGATGTGTCATTAGCACCCAGCAGAGATAGGGCAAATAGACAGAGGAATAAAAGAGGTAGATATCACATGTAACTGACCTTTTCACAAGCAAGCATCTGAGAGACTCAGAAATACTTGTCTGAACTCAGCTATTATTAGCAGGTAAGCAAGAGTCAGAGAGGTAAGTTTATATTGTCATCTTTGTTCAGCTTTAAAATAATGATGAAAGGGGCGCCTGGGTGGCTCAGTCAGTTACGTGTCCAACTTTGGCTCAGGTCATGATCTCCCAGTTTGTGGATTCGAGCCCCACGTGGGGCTCTGTGCTGACAGTTCAGAGCCTGGAGCCTGCTTCGGATTCTGTGTCTCCTTCTCTCTCTGCCCCTCCCCCACTTGTGCTCTCCCTCTATCTCAAAGTTAATAAACATTAAAAAAAATTATGATGGGATGAGTTCTTTACACTCCAGGTACTCACTGCAACATTTTATATAATTATATTTCACAATTAGGCAGTCTGTATACCCCAAGGCTCACATATTTGCCACATCTGTTTAAAGTACCCAGAAATCAGGTAGATAGCCTCTTCATGGATGTTAAAGAGAATGAATTCTGGAAAAACAGACAACTGTTCTTTTGAAAAGGGTAAACATGAGAATATTTTTAAGACAAGTGTCCTTCATAAAAGCAGTCATTTTACAAAATCAGTAAAAAGAACAAATCTGTATGTCTTGGTACATATATTACCAACCTTATTTTGTATAACACTTCCTCCCTTTCACTCATAAAGGAAATAATATTCCATTTTTAAACACTCTTTTTTTTAAAGACTTGCTAAGTGGCTTCACACAACTGCATCATGTTGAAGAAGCCAAAATGACATTTTGTGGCACTGTGCCAATTTTACTCAAATTTAATAATTTTTTTCTTAATCTTGAATTGTATTTGACCTTAATTCCATTTCTCCTCATGAGAGAGTATTTGTTTGCTTGTTTATTTATTTAGTTGTATTCATATCCTACCTTCTTTTCAAAAGTCTCCGGTACCTCTAGTTCCAGATGACGATGAGATTAGTGTTACTACTATTATGGCTATTAACACATCAAGGACAGAGGGAAAGGTCTGGTGGGGATGTATGTCCAAACCATTACTACTCGGCGTCCTAGAGAAGAGGGTCAGTGGTTGAGGTACTTCAGCAGGTGAGATATAGGTTATATTCTAGCCAGTAGAGGAGATGAGAGGAGAAAAGGGAATCTGGAAGATGAGTGTGACAGAGTCAGGGATCAGTGGAGGCTTTCCCTTATGTAAATTCAGTAGGTTCCTTGGAAAAATTAAGCAGTTGCTTTGTGCAATATTTTTAGTAGGCAAATTAAACAAGACACCTGTTAGGTCAAAACCCTATGAAAAATACAATGACACTGAAAGCCTATCCCCACAAAAGTGCATGTCATATGATCCAGAAAGAAGAGCAGAGGTTTTGGAAGCCACCACCTACTGTTTCAGGAGTCACATGCTGAAAGCATCACTCAGCCATCCCACGCGTGCAAAAGAGCACATTGTCAGGTTCCGCGGTTCAGCTGCATTTAGCCAGCCCTTCAAATTTCCTATCTTAGGGGCGCCTGGGTGGCGCAGTCGGTTAAGCGTCCGACTTCAGCCAGGTCACGATCTCGCGGTCCGTGAGTTTGAGCCCCGCGTCAGGCTCTGGGCTGAGGGCTCAGAGCCTGGAGCCTGTTTCTGATTCTGTGTCTCCCTCTCTCTCTGCCCCTCCCCCGTTCATGCTCTGTCTCTCTCTGTCCCAAAAATAAATAAACGTTGAGAAAAAAAAATTTTTTTCAAATTTCCTATCTTAATATATATTTCTATTTTCACTGCTACCCCTCCTCCACCAATACCCCATTAAGGCTTCTATGCTTTTTGAAGTATAAGCATGTGTGTGGTTTAGGGAGCTGGGGGTTGGGAAGGGCCAGAAGCAACTAAAAAGAATAATTCTCCAGAATAAAACATTCTGGCAACAACTTCCCATCTTTTTCTGAAGTAGTCTCATCATCTTGTCATTGACTTCCCTGCTCTTGTCTAGCAGGAAAATGACAATAGTCCTATTCTCCATGAGCTCTAGAGCAAAGGTTCAGCCCAGAAGACCCTCTCTGGAGTCAGGATGTCCAGATTTATGACAGCAAGTATATGTGAGCCAAAGTGTACGTGTGGGGGGGGGGTGTGTAAGAAAGAGAGACAGAGATTGAGATTTACCTTCCAATGAGGGAGAACTCTCCCACAACACCCAGGCGCCGCATGGCACTCAGGAGGCCTCGGACAGTCATGCCTTCGCAGAAGCAGACAACCACTCTGGCCTTGGGAAGCCTCTCCCGAAGCTTGCGCAGGAGTCGGTCAAAGCTCTTTTCCCCAGCATTGCTGTAGATTTTGTCTGAGTGGGCGATGCAGAGGCCTTCCTGGGCAGCCAGCTCTTTGAAAGCATCCATTCCGCTCTCCCCATAATTCCCTGTCCAGAAACAACCAGCAGATGTTCAAGACAACCTGGCAGCACAGCAGTTACAAGCTTGAATGAAGGCTCATTAGTTGCAAGGAATGGAGAGGACAGACTTGCCAAATAATTTGTAAATATAACTGGAACTGAAGGAAGATCTGGATGGATTCAAGAGAGTAATCAACTGTAATCAAACTATCAACTATGGAAATAATGAGAAACTATCTAACCGGGCATCCACGGTGAAACAAGTTTTGAGAAATAAAGGACTACTGCCCTATTTTACAACGGCAATGAGTAGTGGTTGTCACAGATTTTAGCAATGTGGGAAAGATCACCATATTGGGTAAGAGGTCAACCAGCACAACGAGAAGCCCTGTTTATTTGAGGGCTCACTTCTCTGGCTTCCAGTTAAGAGGCAGACACTCATGGTGACAGCAAACCCTGAAGAGTAAGAAAAACGAATGGAACACTTGGCCGGGTCAGAATAAGTAGACAAGACCTAGCTGCATGGTTTAGTCAAAATCCACCATCCTTTGATGAAGTGATAGGATGATGGGAGATTTGGCCTTATTTAACTATCATTCTAAGATAAAATGTACTTTAAGAACTCATAGAAATCAATGAAATAAAACAAATAAGATGTCAAACATCCCAGTCTCTGTTTATACCCTCTTATCTTTCAAGCCCATATATTCTGCTACCCCTACTCCAACATTTCTTCAACTTTATGAAAACCTCAAATCCATTGACTACCCAATCTTTCTTTCCATCCTTCCTCTCATTTGCCTCTTAGCCCAGCTCATATCTTAAAGGAGTGATTATAAGGATAGGCTGTTTCCTCATAATCCTTAGAATCCTCATAATCACTCCCTTACAAATTCCTTAACTCCTTTGTGTCCTCCTGACAAACCTCAATGCTAGTTAAAACAAACCATTCACCTATTCCATGTCTCCACTTGAGGACCTAAGTATGCCTGGAAAAAATTCAAAAACTTGATGACTGGTCTCATTAAAAATTCATAAGCATTCATACCAAAAGGGGCATTCAATATTGCAAGAAAATTATACTACATCTCCTCCATAAATAAAATCTCCTAGTCCCTAACATGATAATTTCATCCTTACTCTTCCCTCCTTAAATCTCCAAACTATTGGCCCCACCTCTGACCCTCATCTCAGCTGGGATCTTCATTTCACATTTCAATAAGAACACAGAAACAATCCGACAAAAACTAACTCAGCCACACATCACAACATCTACAAAGTTTTCTTTGTTGGCACTCATTTCTCTGGCATTTCTCCTGCTGCAAATTTGAAGTGTTTCCATCTTAGGACAGAGCCAACTCTTACTCACAAATACTAGGTCTCATTGCTTTTGGTCTATTCAAGAACTTTATCCTGCAATTGTCCCCTCTCTTTGCTAAAAATCAACTATTTCCTTCTACTGGTGTCAGTAAAAAATAAAAACTAAAAATTTTTGGACTCTTTTTCCCACTTGACTTACTATCTCATTTGCCACTCCTACTCACAACCTAGGTCTGTGTGTTTGCCTCAGCATCTGCCATGCTCTCCTTTACCACCCTTCCCATAACCTCAGAATCTTCTCTTGTCAAGGTCACCAAAAAATTCCCTGTTGCCTATTTTATGATCTGTTCTGTCTTCATCTTTATTTACCACCAAGGTGCATTCAACAGCTGGCCACACCCTCCATGATATCTTCTCAGTATCAGTCTCTGTAATGCATCCTTTCATGATTTACTCACCACTTACTGACTACTCTTTGATGAGCAGAGGATTTTCCTCCTCTGCTCAGCCTAGAATATTGTCATGCCAGGACCTGGTCACATTCAGTCACATTCCTTCAAACAGCATTTGAATATTATGGATGAATCCCAAATGTAGGTCTGCAGACCAGACTCCCCTTTGGAGCAAAAGATAGTACACTCAATTGTACCCTTGATATATTCACTTATAGACATCTTAAAGTTAACATATTTGAAATAGAATGTTTTCCCTCTCCACCTTGTAAATCTGCTCTTTCCAGGCATCTGCTGTTAGTAACTAATGCCATTGCCCACCACACTGCTCAATAACAAAGTTTAGGAACTCTTGATTTCTAGCTTTCTCCCATGTTCCAGATCCATTCCACAGACTGTTCTAAAACATTTCTAAGCTAGCCTCCTCCATTTCAACCTCAGCCATCCTAAACCAAGTGTCTTAGGTCAGGTTCCCTAAAAGCAGAGCTGAGATGAAGCTTCTTGTTCAAGTTACTTATTGAGAAGAAGAGGAGCTAGAGAATCAGGGAGGACAGGTCAGGAATCCTAAGCAGGAATGTCATCTCAGCTACTGATAAGCTTCAGTATGATTCCACAAAAAAGTGTTACAGCAAAAACTGTAGCACAAAGTTAGCCCCACCTTTAGGCAACAGGACCCCTTTGCCACTCGGTCATTGGCTAAGGTCCATAAGAAGGGAGGGGAGTTGTAGCCTCCCAGGAAGGAGTCGGCCAAGATTTATAAAAGCTTACTTTCATAGTAGCTGGGAGATTGGTGTACAAGGCAGCTACATGTAATCTGGACAGGCCATTGACAGCATCCTCTATTCCAAGTAACTGTCAGTTCTTGCCTTCACAACTATCCTATCCTCTGATTGGTCTCCTTGCGTCTATTCTTGTTCCCAGTGATTCATTCCACCCCTAATAAACAGAGTGATCAGTTAAGGTATAAATAAGATTATATCACTTCTCTTCAAAAAGCTTCAATCTCTTTCCAGCATACTTAGAATGATACCAGAACTCCCTCTCCCGAACTACCAGCCCTTTACATGGACTGAGCCTTCCAACTTCTCCACTCTCATCTCTGCTCAGTTCCTCTCTCCCACCTTCCCTAGACCATAGCCTTCTTTCTCTCCTTAGAATACTGTAAACTCACTCATGCCTCTATATTACCTGTTTCCATCACCTGAAAAGATAATTTTCTACAGATGTTCTTATCAACCTTTCTCAATATAAATGTCATCCCTTCTGAAAAACTTTTCCTGATTAGTTATCTTAAAGAAACCTCCCAGTAAATCCTGTTCATGTCCCTTGATTTTATCTTATAACCTATATTTGACACTTTTTCTTGTTAATTTTTCTCTTCCCTCTAGAATATAAGCTCCATGAGAATGCCTCTTTGTGCCTCATCCAATGATGTATCCCTAATACTGAGAACAGTTCTAGACACTAAATAAATGGTAAAAGTGCATTTGTTCTAACAGCACAATACAAAAAGGAACAAAGGTTGTAAATAAGCAACTTGAAAAAAATAAGCAAAAGTGGGTGATAAGCATATGACAAAAATTACTGGCTCTCATTAATTATCAAGACAGTGCCACTAAAACAAGATATTTTTTCACCTATCAGATTGCCAGAATTACAAAAATTAATAATATTTAATGTTGGCAAGACACAAATACATTTACTTTTGGTGAAAGCAGTTCAAACTTTTGGCAGATGATTTGGTAGTAGTTTTCAAATATTTTTGAGGTAAATATCAATATTCAATATATACATTATACAATAAATACATTAATGGTTAAATACATCTATAGTTAAGTCAAAATAATTTAAAAGAATAATATTATCCCCTCCCCCTGCAAAAAAGGACTTAGGACTTAAAGTTCAACATCTATAAAAGTTTCATGGGCACTGTAATAAAACCTAATGAGTTTCCTATACTGTTGAAAAGGAAGCTTTCTCATTTCCTTTTTCATAAGATTAAATTATCAGCTAATGTATTTTCCTTTTAATTTAACCATCTTTAGTGGCGTAGTCCAGTCCATTGAAGCCCAAATGGAAGGACTGATGCATCGCAAAATCCTCAGCTCCATGGACTGTGGAAACACATCATGGCTCATACAAGAGGCATTGACTGATTGTAAGCATGAAAACTAACTGGCAAGTGGACGCTCATTTGTCTACAGATGAGGGTTTGAGAAAGGACACCAGATGCCACTTTCCCAGTAAATACACATTCAAGAATCTACAAGGTACGCAAATACCACTAGCCAAGTCTCTTAGGAAAAGCACTAACATCAGTTTGTCAGAAGATGTTGTTACAAGGGCAATAACTTCATTGCTAAAGTGCCATGCTTGGATTTCAATTACAGAAAACTATTTTATTCCCTTCTTAAAATACATGCAGATTAACTGAACAAGAATTTTTTAGGTATTCAAATAACAAAATCTTTGTTTTCTAAATCTAGTAAAGACCTTAGATATACTCTAAACCCCTCAGGTTACAGACAAGGAGATAGAACCACAGATGGTCAATGGCTCACCAATGAGCATGAAGCTTATTGTGTTAGAACTAGAGAAGTTCTGAATGACTTGACTCCTAGGTTACTGCTCATTTTTCTTAATAGCAAAAGTCATTTAAATGTGCATGTTTTCATAATCAAAAAAAATGTCTGCATAGGTCAATTGGTTTCATAAAATATTTGTCCCATTTTCTGTATTCATATTTTCTTGCTCACAGACCAATTATTCATTATAGAAATTGATAGCTGAATATCATGCATTGGGCCATGTTTAAACTGCCTATTTTTCTCATTGTACCTAGAAGTCTCCAAAGTAGCACATAAATTTCCATGAGAAGAGTTCTAATATAAGAAAAACAACAATAATAACTTGTACTTTTATAAATCTTTATACTTTAAAATTTGAATTCATAAACATTATCTTCCTTGACTCTTAGAACAACAGCCCTATTGTACTCATTATATTGATAATAGTACTAGATGCAAAGACCATAAAAAATGGGACAAAAATTCCTACAGGAAGTTTAAAATCATGTTACTTTCACTTAGCAACAGAACCAATGACATGACATGGACAAGCATAAGTATCTAATAGAGGTGCTATGGATTAGGAATCAGGAAATCCCACCTAAAGAATGTGCCACTTGTTGGAAAGGATATGGAGAAAAGAGAACCTTTGTATTCTATTGCTGGGAATACAAATTGGTATAGCCATTAGGAAAACAGTATGAGGTTCTTTAACACAGTCTGAATAGAACTACCATATGATCCAGCAAGACCATTACTAACTATATATTTAAGGGAAGTAAAATCAGTATTTCAAGGAGATATCTGCACTTCTATATTCATGGCAGCAATATTCACAACAGCCAAGGTATGAAAACAACCTAAGTTTCCATCAGTGGATGAAAGGAAAACGAAAATGTGGTCGAGATATATGATGGAATATTAGCCATAAATAAAAGGAAATCCTGCCATTTGCAACAACATGGCTGAACCTGGAGGACGTTATCCTAAGTGAAATAAACCAGACATAGAAAGACAAATACTACAGGATCTTACTTATATGTAGAATCTGCAAGAGCCAAACCCATAGAGCCAGAGAGTAGAATAGTCGTTACCAGGGGTGGAAGAGTGGAAAAAATGAGAAGATATTGGTCAAAGGGTACAAACATTCAGTTTTGAAATGAGTGAGCCCATATGTAGTTAATGATATTTATTATATACTTGAAATTTGCTAAAAGAACAGATCTTAAATGATCTTACCACACACACACACACACACACACACACACACATACACACACACAGATATGTAACTATGTGAGGTAATGGTTGGCTGTGTGAATTAACTTGATTGTGGTAATCATTTCACAATGTATATGTCTATCAAACCATTACATAGTAAACCTTAAATATCTACAGTTTTATTTGTCAATTATACCTCAAGAAAACTGGGGCACCTTTATTCTGTGTCTTAAAATATGAATAGATTTTCAACAGATAGAAAGAAAACTGGAGGACAGGTCCTCTTTGCCTCTCTCCCAGGTTATGAGCAAGCAATGCCAGACTGAAACTAAAACACCCAGCACTGAGCCCACCTCTGCCTCCTCTCCCCCTTCCATTCTGCCGCACAGACCTCCTCTTGCCTTCCTTGGTTTTGAAGAACTTATTTAGATAGTTCTGTGTGCAACCCTAAAAGGAGCTGTGAGTGTATAAAGAACTGACTCTAAACAAAACTCTCAAAAAATAAAGAGCTATGTAATTGTAAACACTTACACTTGGTAGAGAGCGGAAAATTTTCATTCAATTAGCAAATAGTTTATTGAACTCTCAACTCAAAAATTTTCTTGGGCTCTACACTTAAAGAGTTGCCAAGAAATATTGACATTGACTCTTCCTTCCATTTGATGAATATTTACTACGTGTCTGGCACTGTGCTACACATCTTAGCATTTCATTAATTCATCACAACTCCAAAAAAAAAAGTTTTACAGAGGAGGACATGGAAGCTATATAATGTTAAGTAACTTGTTCAAGGTCAACAGTGGTGGATCTAGGATTTCACATCATCTAACTCGGAACTTCTTGCTTATCACCATCACTTCACATTGCCTCCTACGTGAACTTATACATAGTGGTGAGAGCATGACACAACCACACAAAATATAGCAGCAGTAATAAGTTATAAATGCTTCATGGGAAATGAAAAATAGCATAATACCAAATCTCGGAATAAGAAAACAGAGATGATCAGAGAATGCCTCTTTGAAAAGTAGAAATGAAACTGGGCTTTGAAGAACGTAAGCAAGAGGTTGGCATTCAGGGTGAATGGGAGCAAATGAGAAACCACAGAAAAGATTTTTTGAGGCAAAGAGTAGAGAAGTCCCACTGGAGCAGAAGGCTCATGGTTTATAGAACTACACTCTGTATAACAGATCCCTAGAAGCATCTGGCATACCACTACAAGATTGCAACATGGAAATGTGCTATATGGTACTGTGTTGTAACAGATTTTGTAACAGACTTTATCACTGTTATAATGTTGCCTAAATCCTAGAGAGTGAGCGAGAAAGGGAAGAGTGGCATCTGACAAAGCCCATAAAATATAATAATAAAATATGTTGAAAACCTTAATTCCTATCTTATGTGACAAAATAAACTGCAGAGTAAATCAAGATTTTCCATAAAACGAAGCTTCTAAATAGAACCTAAGGGGAAGATATATGAGAGAGAACATGGGGTTTACAAAGAAATTCCCATTGTTTGAAAAGTAATTTAAAATTTTAAATATAGCAGAACTAGAAATTATTGTCTATACAGAGCAAAGTTTTAAAAGGTACTGAAAATGGGGGTAAAAAATAGAACTATCTCAGGAGAGAAAAAATAATCATTATAACTCTGAATTTTCTAAGCTGCATATGATTTTAAAGTCACATACGATTATCCAACCAGATCAACAGACATTCATTCATAAAAGATTGATTTCTAGTGATTTGGTAGCTAAATTTCATTGAGCAAGCAAGCTATAAAACAAAATTGTGTTGGATTTCATAATGTCTTGTATGAACCACCACCATGGCAAAAAGTAGGCAAAGAAGACTAGTCCTTACATTGGTCATTTTTTTCTTCTACTCTTAAAATTAACTGGGGACATATTCAAGACACAATCTCAGCTCCATTTGGTGGCTATACTCACATTTCGGCCATCATATTGAACCAAGTTCAAGCCCTGTTATTACACCTTCATAAATTATCCTGGTCAAACAAATACATTGAACACAGCTCATCCCTATGTATTTATACATCAGTTATATGAGCAGAAACATTCATACAGGGAAAATACATAGATATTTCTTCACTTCCCTTAATGAAAAAAAAATGCTTTTGTTTTGAAAGATCCATCAGTATCATGCTTTAGACTTCCTTAATCCCTGCTCTATTTCGTGCTTATACCTTACAAACCTCTTTTGGTATTCCATAGTCGTAGCAGGCTCCCAGATGATGAAACCCCATGGTTTGTGAACTAGTCCCTGTCTGACAGCTTGAAAACTTAACGACTTTGCCTCCTGGGACATCTTGGGCAAGTAGGATAATGACCCATTTTTAAAAGAATTATGAAGAAATTTGTTTTCACAGCACCTTCTGGGAACCTATTACAATATTCAATAACTATCACTATCAGGAAATTCTTCTTTTTGATGTAAATTCCTTACAGTGAAATCTAAGTTCATTCCCTCTTCGTTTTTAGTGAAGAAAGATACCAGCTGGTATGAATTTGTTTTTTTGTTTTGTTTTGTTTTGTTGTGTTGTGTGTTTTTTTTTTTTTTTTTTTGAAATCTTTCTGGAAGCCACAATTCAGTTTTCTCTTCTCCCAGAAAAACAGTCCCTGTTACTTCCACCTTTCCTGACAACCTTTTAATTTGTCTGGTTCTCCCACTTCAAACCTAAAAAATGTTATGTCTCCCTTGCCTCCATCCCGATCCCTGCAGGCAGCATTATGGGTCTGGCCAATCAGAGTCAGAGGAAGGTGAGTCATCAGCTCCATTAGGGGCAGTAAGGGAATTTATATGCAAGGTCAGTGAAGGAACTGCCTCACACAAAGCATTCAAAGGAAAAAGGGATCACTTTTATGAGCAATTTCCCAGCCTGACCCCCAACAACCACAGTTTGGGCAGGTATAGTTATAGCACCCAGTGGAAGAAGGAAATTTACCAAAAAGTGACTGTCATATCTATGCAATAAGATGGAACCAAGTAATCTTGCCCTTTTGCCACATCAAGTTTCCAGGTATGTATTACAGGTGAGTGAATAAGAGGATGAATCTTGGAGGCAGATCAACCTGGTTTGAATCCTGGATCTGGATAAAGACATAGAGAGCCTTTAAAGTGCTTTCTTTAAGCTTTGGTTTCCTCTTGTGTAAAATGGGGATCACAATAGGCATCACAAAGACTTGTCATGATTATTAAATCATATGTGTTAATAAATACAAAGTTCCCAGACATACAAAAAGTTCAGGGAGTGGTGTCTATTTTTACTTTCCATCCATGCCTCTCCCAAGTTGTAGAATCTAAAATTGGACATGAGCTTTAGCAGTGACCCAAGAGCTTTAGATTCCTTATTTCCATGTTCCTATTTATAAAGCCCAATCTTGTGATTTTTTTTTAACTACAGTGCTTTGCTCTCCATTCATGGTCACCTTGTTTCCAGGTTGTCCCTAATTTATTTTTTCTACCAGCCTTGAGCAAAGCAATTCCTCCCCTATTTTATTTTTGCACTTTGGGTACTTACATGCAATGCATTCAGAAGTCTATGTTTGTCTACATTGAATCTCTGTCACTGAGTCTTTTAAGTCATAACTGTCTCGTTGTATCTATTTTAGAGCTTTATACAATCACCCAGTTTGTTGTTTCTCTCACTCAAATCCTTTATAATATGGAGAAAGAAGTTAAGAGAAGAAAAAAAAACTGTATAAAAATACAAAAGGAGATCATTATTCCTGCAGAAAAGCCACATTTTTCCATTTCAGTTTTCACGTGAAGGAAAGAGGTTCATAGAGGCAGCTCCTGTCACACCTGTCCACTCTTTCTGCCTATCTGGTTTTTTATATACAAACAAACCTGGGAAGATTATATACAGCAACAACAGGTTCAGAATAAGTACCCCAATACACACACACACACACACACACACACACACACACACTAAAATTATGTATATATTTTAATGATAACACAGTGCTGGCAAGAGTTCAAGGAAATAAGCACTCTCATATACTACCAATGGTAGCATAAACTGTTCCCATCTTTTTGGTAAAAAATTTATAATATAGATGTTTTAAATCATATTTGTACTTCGTGACTCAAAAATTTAGTTTTCAGTAATTAATTTCATCGCCACCAAGTTCTAGTTATAAGGATGTCCATCACAGCACGTAATTGGAAAACATAACAGAAACAAACAAACAAAAAAAACCCTTGTGCTCTACCGTAGAAGATTGGTTGAATAATTATTGTGTATTTACATTAAAAACACATGCAACCATTTCAAAGATGATGTAAAATTGTTTGATGTCATCAAAAATACTTACATTGTTAACTAAAAAAAAATTAAAAATAGTACACAAAGTGCAAAATTTTACATTTTAAAAGTACAATTTTTACTGTGTATTTATATTTATATATAGAGAAAGTAAAGAATATGCATGAAAATTTTTTTAATTTTATTTTTTAGTAGCATCTGGTGCAATGAGGATTTCAGGAGTAGATGCCTTAGTGCCCTTTATGCATTTAGCCCATCCTCCCCTCCCCCACCCCCTCCAGCAACCCTCAGTTTGTTCTCCATATTTATGAGTCTCTGTTTTGTCCCCATCCCTGTTTTTGCATTATTTTTGTTTCCCTTCCCTTATGTTCATCTGTTTTGTCTCTTAAAGTCCTCGTATGATTGAAGTCATATGATTTTTGTCTTTCTCTGACTAATTTCACTTAGCATAATACCCTCCAGCTCCATCCACATAGTTATGCACGAAAATGTTCACAGTGGTTTTCTGTAGATGGTAGAATCATATGTAATTATGTTTTTATATTTTTATTATCTTTGTCTTCTAACTTATCTACAATAATCATGAATTATTTTGTTAATAAAAATGATTGGAATAAAATACATATGGTATGGTTTTCATCTGAATATCATGCTATAACCATAGCTATTATGGGGTATATGAGAAATTTTTTCAGAAGGGAAATGAGCCTCTCATAATGACAGCATAACAATATTTCTTCCTAAAAAAAAAAAAGAAATACTAAGGCTATAATGAATGTCCATAGCAAAGTTGACCATAGACCTTGTGCTATTTCCTGAGATATCTAATCTACATATTTGGATTGAGAGAGCATGTGTAATGCATATGGCTCTTATGTTTGGGACCCTGAAATGTGAAATGAGCTGCCCTAATTTATTAAGAAGTTTCTCTCTCCCCCCTCCCTCTCTCTCTTTAATATCTAATGAGATTTAGTCTGGGAGATGTAAATTTCCTCATCTACTGAGCTTCTGCCCTAAAAAAAGGTATAAAAGGCTCTGAACACCCTGTCTGCTGTAAACTTCCTACAAGCACTAGGCTACAGGCCTGGCCATCTCTTCTCCATGACAAGGAAGCACTTCAGGTTGAGACCAGGGTGGCTGGCCCGTTAAAGTCTCTCCCCTTTGAACAAAGGACTAGAAGCAGTGTGAATAATGCCTTAATATTATTTGGGCATTATTTCTAATGGGGAATAAAGATAAAACCTGTTTGACCAGTTTCCGTGTCTTGGTGTCTTGAACATTCTGTCTGAAGTTAAAAGATACTGAAATATAGCTTGGCCCGGAAGGGTAAACAACACTAATATTACCAGATCCTAAAGCAGTGGTATAGGGGGAAAATTTATAGAGATCTTATTATGTCTTAATCATCTTCTTTTAACTTCACTACACCCTTATTACCTCATTTGGCCATAGTTATCTCCATTCAAAAGGAATCTGAGACCTAACAACATAAAGCAACTTACCCAAAAATTGTCACAGCTGCAATTTGAATTCAGATATGTCCTGACTCTGAAGTCTATGGCTTTTAATTACCTACCCCCTGGCATAGTTGTTGTTTCAAACTCTAGTCGTTTCCTCCATATTATCCATTCGCGTATCCTTCCTCACTAAAAAATACCTGATTATGTCTGGGGTGACTGTGCATAGCCAAAAATATCTACTTTCCCATAGTCCCTTGTGGATAGAGATGCAGATGTGACCCAGTTCCAGACAAGGAGATTTAAGGCTAGGTGAGGCTTCTGGGAAATTTTTGAAAAGGTCAGATGGCAGGCATGTTTCTGGGGCCTTTTTTTTTTTCCCTTCTCTCTATACCAGTAGATGAACCTGAGCCTGGAGGTGCAGCAGCCATGCAGTAACAGTGAGGGGTGAACTATGAGGAGGAAGCATATACATGAAGCCTGGGGCAGCAGAAGACAGAGCAGCCAGGTACCTGGTAGCATTCCTGTGCTTCATTCTGCTCCTGGACTCCCTTCCTCTGGATGCTTTCTTGCATAAGAATGAGAGATGAATCCCTACCTGCTAAGCCACCTTTAAGATGGTTTTCTACTATTTGCAGATGAACACATTCTTCTTGGTCCTCTATATGACATTACTGTAAAAATTCCAGGACAAGAGCCAGAAGTCTTGACTGTCTCTAGCTCTGACCTTGAACTGCTTATCATTCTGTCTTCTTTGCTCATGCTTAAAAGACAGGTTCATACCAGGCGATCTTTAAGTTTCCTTACAGCAAGAGCATTTGGTGATTCTAGAACAATATGAATCAGCACTCTTTCATAATCTAGACCTTCATGTCAAAACATATTTCCTATTCTCAGTACTCAGAGTAAGCATCTGCTTAGCAGAATTTTTTTCAACAGCTTCTTCTTCCCCAATCTGATCTTTTACAAGTGCATTACTGTAGGGGAGGATAAAGTATTTGTTGTGTAATCATTTAACATGTAACTTGCCCGCAGGTTTATTTTTGCCAACTTTTAGGTGTAGAGTCACTGAAAATCAGAGAACAAGACACTGCCTTGCAGAAACAGGCAAATATGAGAAAACAAAGCTGCTTACACAACAGGCTCATTAGGTGAACCAGAAGGGGTAGAAAGACATACTGGTCAGTGTCACTGGACTGTTATTCATCAGAATCCAGCTGTTCCTTTACCCCTCCTTTACCCCAAGGAGCTGCTTTTAGCCACCTTTTGTTCAGCAGAATTAACCCAGTCCTATTACTAAGCTCTTGGTTTCCTCCTACTAACCTAATTTTTTACATCTTTTACATGATCAGTATAAAATTGCATTTAACTGAGTCAAATAGATTTTACCTTGAGTCAAAAGGAAGTTAGCCTATGGAGGAAGATTGTCTGTAATCCAAAGGACAAGCGAGCCTCCTGTAGTAAATGTAAGCAGACTAAAATCCCTTAAATTTGGAAAGGTTCTGTGAAACCTAACCAGGGTTTGGTTCTGCTTCTGTCTAGGACCATGTGCAAACTCTGGGACTCCCCTGGGTTCCAGTTTCCTTTTCTGTAAAGTGAGCTTGTTGCACTGGATAATGTCTGACGTCTTCTACTATGAAGTTGTAAGGCTAGCCCTGGTATTACGCATCATGGTGAGAAAGCTTATTCCACACCACTCTGCATTACAGAGCCTTCGTTTGACCTGTATTTCACTTGCATTCAAGTTATGCAGAAAAGCTTCCCCATGATGCAGCCAATACTGTTAGAGTAATATCATTTGTTTACAGGAGAGGTAGCATGGCAGAATGGTGGAGAGCAGGAACCCTGGAACCAGAGAGCCCTGAGCTCAAATTCTGATTTCCCATCTATTAGCTGTGGGACTTCAGGTAAGTCAGTTAATTTATCTGTGCTTTGGTTCATCTGT
Organism: Leopardus geoffroyi; assembly: GCF_018350155.1. Taxonomy (NCBI): domain Eukaryota; kingdom Metazoa; phylum Chordata; class Mammalia; order Carnivora; family Felidae; genus Leopardus; species Leopardus geoffroyi. Next base: position 131,894,403 of record NC_059332.1, on the reverse strand, counting down.
AAAATGGAAATAATAATAGTAACCACCTCTTAGAGTTGTTTTAAGAATCAAATGACTTGTTATATAAATGAATGTTAGAATAACGTAAGTACTATATGAGAGTTTATTATTTATTTGGCTAACATTTGTTGAGCTCTATGTGCTAAGCACCAGAAGCCCTTTACATCATTCTCTCCTTTTGCCCTCAGAAACCCACAGCGTACCATTTATCATATGATAAAACTGAGGCTTGGAAAAATTGCTAATATCTGCATACATGGGAAATAGGAGAGAAGGGAACTCAGCCCTGGCAGTTGGAGTCCAGAGCCTGCAATCTTATTTGATGTGCTGTAGGAGGACCAGATGCATGAGTACGGCCTGGAGGGATGAATCAGACAGGTCAGGGGGACTGCAAGGAAGGCTGTGTCTATGTGTGATGATGAACAAGGCAGAGTCATTGAGGTGCCAACTAAGCACACAACTAAGTAAATGTCACTGGGCATTTTATCTGCTCCTCAGGCCAGTGTATTTGGAATAAGGCCTACACACAATGCTATTAAAAGTGCTGGCAAAGGCCCATCTAGCCCAAGATGCTTCCTTCACTGGTACCTGAAATTCTACCATTAGCAAGACATGACTTTTCTCTTTCTACTGGAAAAAAAATGCTTCTGGAAGAGGTAACCTATTAAAGTCCTGACATCCTGATCTGATTTGGCTTAGCAGATCTTTCTGAAAGCAGTGGGCAGCTGGAAGGATCATGATGCCATGGAAATGCCAGGCTGCAAAGCAGAGCAGTACACAGAAGGCGACTTCTCAATTCTACAGCACACTGGGTCTCGGGTACTTTCCTGTGGTTATCCTTGGATCATATGCAAGCACGCTCTGATGGTGAATAATTCTTTACATCTGTTATTTAAAATCTTCACAGTACATTTTGACAAGAAGACTACCAAGAGGGAACTGGATGGGCATTTAATGAGATGACAAAGATGATACAGTTAATGGTAATGCTAGAGTTAAAACATACATAAATAAAATATGAAGAGTTCGCAAAGAATCTGAGTAGAAATCATCCACTGTAATTTCCTTTATCCATATGTGGTATCTGTTTCCTTATCCCTATGTGTTAACACAATATATAATTTAATAGCTGAAAACTGAAGATGTGTCATGGTCCAGTTTCCCATTTTGGTATGAAATCATCATCCATTTTCACCATTAAAAACCAAGAAAGGAAACATTATTTGTAAGAAGCCCATATTGGGAATCAAGCATTTTAGGTAAGCTTGGGCTATCACATTGCAGTGCAGAGTGAATCCTTTGCAGGCTTGCTTTCCTCTGAGCTGCCTTCCAATTTGAAGAGCTTTGAGTTGATGAACCACACAGGAACTGCTGATTAAGTTCTTCCTATGACACTTTGCCAAGATCTATGACAGCCAAATCACAACCATCCAATATCTCTGACTTATTATAGAGAAATGATAGCAGACATGTAGAAACTCAAATAAGCAACTCTCTAATCTCCATTTTCCTACCATCACGAGGGAACATAGAAAGATAAGTACCACATCCCAAGAATGGATATGATCTCTTTGTTGTTCAATTATCTTCTAGCATGTGTGTGTCAGGCAGAGGGAGGCACTTACAGGCAAAAAAAAAATGAATAGAAGAGAGTCCATGCACTAGATAAACTCAGGTCTGGAAGAATCAGACATGCAAAGGAATGATTGCATCACGCGGATGGTGCTGAAGTGCGGGCCAGAGGAAAGAGTATCCACACTCTGTTGGCAAGAATAGGAAAGGCTTCCCCAAGGAAGGAAAAGCTGTACTTGGTTTTAAAGAAGCTAAGTATTTTGATTCCAAAAGACCAGAAAGTTAAAGCATTAATACTATATCTTACACATTTGTCTGTTCCTTGGACCCATTCTAATACAAGAGTAATTATAGGTCTTTGTAGTTAACTAAAAGAAAAAAAAGAATAAGAGAGGAATAAACAATAAAATGTATGACAATTCCAAATACATACATACACAGACACATACATGCATATAACTATGTGTGAACAATACACTAAAAAGTCGTCTTTAATGGAAACTAATTTAAATATATTTATATGCACATTAAAAATGAAACCATGCTGGGGCACCTGGGTGGCTCAGTTGGTTGAGCGTCCAACTTCAGCTCAGGTCACGATCTCACAGCTTGTGAGTTCGAGCCCCACATCAGGCTCTGTGCTGACAACTCGGAGCTGTAGCATGCTTCGGATTCTGTATCTCCCTCTCTCTCTCTGCCCCTAATCCACTCGCATTCTGTGTCCGTCTCTCTCAAAAATAAATAAACATTTAAAAAAATGCTTTAGGGGCGCCTGGGTGGCTCAGTCGGTTAAGCGTCCGACTTCAGCCCGGGTCACGATCTCGCGGTCTGTGAGTTTGAGCCCCTCGTCAGGCTCTGGGCTGATGGCTCAGAGCCTGGAGCCTGTTTCCGATTCTGTGTCTCCCTCTCTCTCTGCCCCTCCCCCGTTCATGCTCTGTCTCTCTCTGTCTCAAGAATAAATAAACGTTAAAAAAAAATTTTTTTTTAAATGCTTTAAAAAAATGTAACCATGTGATTTCCTTACTCTTTCTCACCTATAATCTGTTGGTTCCTTAATCTATGTTGAATCTATCCACTGTCATTACCTTAGTCCAGTCTTCATTGTCTCTGTCTCCAGGACTACTGTAAGTCTTCTGTGTAAAAGACACTCTTATTTCTCTCCAATCCATTCTCAACCCAGAAATTATGGCTATCTTAAACACAATTGGATCAACTCATTTACTGGCTCAGATCTCCTTAGTGGTTTCCCCTGACACTTAGGATGAAATCCAAAAGTCACATGGCCCTGTGTGACCTCCTGCTTCCTGCCATGCCCACTTCACTTCTTACCACTTTACCAGTCATTTCTGCAGCCACATGGGACCCCTTTTTGTTTTCAAATGTATAAATCTCTCTTTGCTCAGAACCTTGACTCATTTGCTTCCCTCCATCTTTGTTAGACTTACTTCTTTTTCATCATTCAGGTTTGAGTTTCTCAGCTCTGTCTCTTACTCATGGACAGCTTCCCTAACCACCTGATATAAAGTGACCCCCATGTTAGCTCCATCACCACACCCTGTTTATTTCCTTCATAGCACTTATGGTGAGATATGGATAAATGTGTAACCATATATATATATATATATATATATATATATATATATATATACACATTAGTGTGGCTATTTGCTTAATGCCTGTATACCCCATTACTGTGTATACTTGTGAAGGTAAGGGCCACATCTGTATCACCTTTGTCCAGTTCAGTGCATGGGCAATGTTTCAACTCAATAACTTGTTGGACAACTCACGAGTATGGACCAATTGATGTAGCAAATATATGATTAGTCTGCCTGATAAAAACTCTTTATCCCATTGAAATATGATTATATTGGATTACAAGTCCCAAAGGAATTCAGGAGGTATGTATCACTGCCCTTTAGCATTTTATATATATATATATATACAATATTTTATGTATATAATTTTAGAGCACAGGGAATCTTAGAGATTACCTTATCTCTAACCCTTATTTTATAAGTGGGCTTCAAAAAAAGTGAAGAAAATTGCCATGGTCACAAAGAAATTTAGTGGCAGCACCACATCAAAACCCAGGGATCCTAATTTTGGGGACAGCAATCTCTCTACCACATAGCCCTATAAAATAGAATTGTACATTACCATTCGGAATGCTCCACACATGCAAAAAGTGACATGTATGGGGAGAAAACTAGTCTTGAAATTTACTTTAAGATCATAGCATTCTGTGACAGTGGGAACACATTTATTCTCAGCCACTGCTCAATGAAATAATCAATGAAATGTGTGCTGTCCTCCCAGTTCCCAAGTTTTAATTGATTAAATAGCTACTTAGAAGAGTAAGCAGTGTTTACTTTTTCTAATTCTGGAAACAATATATAATGTCTTCATAGAGTATTATGAAGCTAACTTTCTTCTAGGGAGAAACAATAGCCCTTGGGGGAAAGAGCTCACTAGGGCCTTCAGTTTACTCTAGGCTGGCTAGAAAAGTGGCAACAATTTTGATCTGAGTTCATCAGTAGTGATAACAGTGATAATTCCACTCTAAGAAGAATTAGTTAATGAGAAAGTTGAAGAGCATGACAGCAGATACATTTTTATTCATATATTTATTTCCTTCATGTAATTAGAAGGAACTTCAGAAAGAATTTAGCCCAACAAATGCATTTCTGCACAACATTACAGTCTGAGCTTGGGTAAAATCTCTTGCTTCTTAATATTAAACCTCTCAGAAATTAATTGCCTCCTTTCTTAGACTTTTCTAAGTGAAATTAATGATGATTTAATACGGAAAATAAGATTATCTAAAGCTTTACCTCTGAAAACACCAAATAACTTCATCATTAATAAAGTATAGTAGAAGGTGAGTTCATTGAGGGAAAAAATAGCTTACCACAATGTTTCCTTTAAATCTTAACATAGTATTGGGAGTTAACTACCATGAAAATTTAAAAAACTTTAAAAATATAAAACCAAACAAATTCATTTCCAACTATTCAACATTTACTTTCTCTTGTCTATCATACATTCTTCACCTGTTAATCTTTAAAAAAAACTTTATGATTTACTTCCGTTATTGCTTATTTACATTTAAAACATAAATGTCATAACTAATAAGTGCACTGACTGATACAATGCCTTATAAAGTTCTTTGTATTTTTCTTTGAAAAAAAAGAAGGAAGAGAGGGAGGAAGGGAGGAGGGTAGGAAGAAAGGAAGAAGAAAGGGATGGGGAAGAGAGGAAAACTAAACTCTAGAGCCTTAGGAAACAACAGTGCAAATATAATCAACCCTTTTTTTAACTTGTTCTCAAAATCTTGAGCCATAGCAGTGTAATTCAACTATATTACGGAAGAATTCTCCATGACTTCTAGTTACCTGAATTATCCTAATTATACACTGAAGCAGCATCAGGATTGAATATCGACAGCCAACATTTCTCTTCCCATAATTGCCTTGCTAAAGCCAATATACCTGAAATCTTACAGTCTGACCACCAGAAATGTCTAGATTGCAAAATGGATGCCTGTGCCCTAACTGATCTTTTTGCTCTGGATAGGAAAAGAAAAAAAAAAAAAAAAAAGCTCCTGGCATCTGTGACTTTAGCTTTAAGCATCTGGGTTCCAGACAAACCATGATCCTGAACTGATAACCCAAGTTCCCTCAGGAGTCAGAAAACCCCAACCCACACAAAAAATCAATTGGGGCCCTTTCTGTTGCAGAAGAAGCTTCTGCAATATGGTGACACTAATGCTGGCCACACAAGACAGTCCTGGACTAGAGTTTAAGACCTTTGACAACATGCAGTTATCATTCAAACATGACCTTCTGTCCCAAACAGGCATGGAGTGGCCAAACTTAAGTAGCAACGAAGTTTGAGGTTCAGTTCAAGGGAAACCAGGGACCACATCCTTGCCACCTTCCCAGGTTACTCTATGCAGCCTCTCTCAGCATACTATAGAAACACCCCAAGGAAAGTCCTGGCTTTGTCCTGCCAACAACCTATTCCCAGTAAGCTTCAAGTGGAACAGATGGGGAGTGGTGTTGAAAAGAGTAATTGACATTGATTTCCCTGTCACACATACACTCGTATACACACATGGGCTTTCTTGGTCTTGTTTAATGAAACAACTACACTTCAATAAATCCATATATCCTGAATCATAAGCCTCTGCTAGTTTGAAACCAGCCACTGTTTCTGGTGGCTGCTTCTCATGCAATGCAAGCTGTAGGATCATGAGGAATGTTATCTTCTGTTTTCCTTCCTGTGCTACACACATATTACCATTTGGTTAAATATTAATAGATGACAAGAAGAACATTTCAACCTAAATATTTAACCTCCAAAATAAAATAAAAAGTCTTTCACCTCAAATCTGTCACTCTTTAGGGTTGTATAAACAACTCAAATGAAAACATCAGAGAAAAAAAACACTCCATATTATTATTTATTCTGAAAGGTCATTAAGTTTCCAGAGGTCACAACTAAAAATTCCAGGAATACATAAGGGAGTTGGTCCATATAAAACCTAAGGCTTATCATAGCTTTAACCTTCTCTGATTCCATAATGGAAATACAGGGCATGGCCAAAGATGCTAGAGTAGGGAACAGAATGATCAGTGGGTACAAGAGAAAAGAGGACTCTCAGAGGTTTTACCTTCTGGAAACATCAAAAAACATCAAAAAATTCCATTCTATTATCGTTTATTAAATTAATTTTGTAACCTACTCAGACACATGTATACTGTACTAAATCTTAAATATTAATATTTCTGAAAATGTTCCCCAAATATTTTTTCTTAAAATGACTTACATTTGCATAGCAAATTTATAATTCACAAAGTTCTTTCAGGTATATTATCTTATTTAATTCTGAAAACAATTCTGCTATTTGAGGATTGAGAATGCATGAACTCTAGAAACCTGGGTTCAAATCTTGACTCTTGATGTAAAACTCACAATGCCTCATATCCGTCATCTATAAGATCAAGACAATAACAGCACCAACCTAAGAGTGTTCTCGTGATAAATTAAATGAGGCAATATATGTGTGTAAATCATTTAACATTTGATGTCAATTAAGTGTTCAATAAATATGTGTTATTACTATTCTTGTGGCAGATTGTATCTTCTAAAGAGACTGACACGTTTGTCTTATAGAATGACATTGGCACTTCTCTATTGAGAAATGTAGTCTGTGTTCTCTCCCCCTTGAAATGACCTTGTTTGACTTCTGAAGCCAAGCTAGAAGTGTGATTCAGCTTTGCCTGGTTATCTAGGGATACTTGCCCTTGGAAACCAGCTACCACACCATGAGGACGCCAAGTAGCCATGTGGAGACACCATGTGTAGATGTTCAGCCACAGCCAGAGGTCCTAGCAGACAGCCAGCATCAATCACCAGACCAGTGAGTGAATAAGGTCCCAGATCATTCTAGCCTCCAGTCTTTGATCCACTGCATCTGATGCCAAGTCGAGAAGAGACAAGCTGTCCCCACTGAACGCCACCCAAATGCAGATTCATGAAAAAAAGTAACTTTGTTACTTTAAGCCACTAAATTTCAGGAAACTGAATCTTGCCCAAGATTACACAGCTATTAAGAGGCAACAAGTGAACTCAAATGCAGATTTTTTGGTTCCAAATCATGTTCTCTTTCCATAATTCAAAATTTGGAAAGTCGTCTTGCTCAAGAATATCCTCAGCATATGCCAGGCTCATTGTCACATCATGGGTCGATATTATCCCATCTCTGATCACTTGAACCCAGATGGTCATAGGCAACAGCACCTGTGTTCACCAAGGGCTGCCTTTCTGGTTACTTTCTTGGCTCCTGAGATAGGGACTTCTGTTTCAGCTTCTAACCTTCTCCTTATTTGGCTACCAGTTTAGACTGCCTTTTGTGACTTCTGAACCTGAAATAATAATGCATCAATAATATGGCCACTAGGCCATCAGCTGAAGGTTCAGGCACATAAAAGCTCCTCTGTTAGTCTTAGCCTGCAGAACCTTCTGTACAGGCCCAGCTCTTCCCACCATTTCTTCCCATTGAAATAAGTACCTACAAATCTACAGTCAGTAACATAGTGTTGTGAAATGTAACTATGCTTCTCAAATGAAAACTAATGTTAACTCCTGAGCCAAGGAAAATTTAACATGGAGCTAATGAAGCCTTAAGCATCAGAAGCTCCTCATTTACAGGGGCTCCTTCCAAGACTCTGGAAGTGGCCATAGCAATGTACTTACAAACATATATTTTCATTACAGTTGCCAAGTGCAATATAATTTTTTTTCTTAAAGAAGACCCTCCAAATCAGACCCAGCAACCTTGAATCTGCCTCTATTCCTGAGAGTGGCTTAGTCAAAATGGATCACCCACTGCAGCTATTAACTTCTGTTAATAGCTTCTGTTTCTACTTAAAACAATTTCATAGCAGCAAAGTTAGAGAGATTTCTTTAGAATGAGCTTAAAACTTTCTTCAATAGTAAAGGTTATTGGAGCTTTTCAAATTAAGGAATAAAATTACGATTTCAATAACGAAATACACAGGGGAATCTATCGCCTCTCCCCCAGTGATTACAAATTAAAGTGATACGAAGCAACTAATGAGAGATTTAGAAGCATACTCGAGGATTTAAAAATTCTGTAACAGATCAGTTTGAAGTAATTTTTTAATTCAGAGATTAGTTTGATGCCAGGTTTCAGCACATTTTAAAAAATGATCTTAGCTCCATTTGAGCCAACAAAATTGATAAATTTGTTAAAGTTTAAACGATATACAGTGTGCTTTTTAAAAACATGTGTAAAACATGTGTTTTTTAAAAACATGTTTTTAAAACATGTGTAGGGATGCCTGGGGGGCTTAGTCGGTTAACGTCCGACTTCAGCTCAGATCATGATCTTGCAGTTTGCCAGTTCGAGCTCTGCATTGGGCTCTGTGCTGACAGCTCAGAGCTTGGATCCTGCTTTGAATTCTGTGTCTTCCTCTCTCTCTGCCCATCCCCTGCTCATGCTCTGACTGTCTCTCTCTCAAAAATAAACATTTTTTAAAAAAATTAAAATATGTGTATATTTGTGCACAAACATCCATGTGCCAAAAAGATATAGGAAATCAGTGTCAAAAAGTTACAGTAAATATCTATTGGCAGTGAGATGTTTTTTTCCTTTATATTTTCCCCTATTTTACAAAATTTTTATAGTGAATATGGACTATGTTTTTAATAAAAAATATAAAATAAATTTTCATTGTCAAGAATCCTTTTATTTCAAGAGGTGGTTCAAATACAATTATATTTGCATTTAATTTAGGCTTCATTAAGACTTAATTCAGTTTCCCCAGTTTGGGTCAACTTTTGATCCCTCTGTTATAAGAAGCTTCCCTACGGATCTATACAAAAATATAAAGTACCAACTTTTTGCAGCTGAAAATTATTTTTCTCTCATTTCTGGCTTCAGAATAACTAGAAATGGGTAGGAATATATCCATTCTTCAGAATTTAAAGGTATTAAATTAAAAACAAAGATGATTAGAAAACAACCCGAACTTTAAGCAGCTAAGACAAATACTCTCATCAGTTGAGTTAAATCATGAATTCATTTTCACATAATTTTTTGATTTCCATTTACTTTTAAACATTTCCAGAATAAGCTGCTTCCTTCAAGAATCAGGTGATAAAATGAAGGAGTAATTCGCCACTAATTAGGAGTCTGAGTAAGTGAATTAGGAAAAAAAAACTGGGAACATATGCCAAGTATGATAAGCACTCACATAAATAGCAACTCCAAATGGAGAACAGAGGAAAAAATAAAAGAGCTTAGTTGCTTAAAGAAGCTACAAAAGGTGATAACGACAAGATTATTAGCCTAGCGTCAGATAAATTTAGAAGATAGACCTAACTCTCTATCTATACATTACAACTTCGATCTATAATATAATGATGACAACTAGAAAGAAAAAATAATAATAATGAAAGGGAGAAGGGAGGAGGGTAGGGGAGGGGGGAAGAGAAGTGAAGAAAGAAAGGAGAGAAGGAGAGAGAGAAGGCAGAGAGGGAGAGAAAGAAGGGAGGAAGAAAAAAGGGGGAAATTATCCCTACGGTCTAAATACCAACTGTACCCCCAAAAAGACTATGCAAATGGCCAAAAATGGCCAGAAAATAGATAAAGTTGTGTACAATAACTAAATTAAGACACAATGTTGTCTGTGCATATTTAATTGTATCAAGTGAAATAATATCAATTAAAAATAAAATAAAGTTAACTGTTTTGTGGATGGGGGTGGTAATGATGTATTTTTGTCACCCTTTCTTTCACAGAGCATATAAGAACAGCAACTATTCTAATTTCATGATTTGGCAAGTGGCAATTATCAAAGGTAAGTTACAGAGAAATATAGAAAGTAGCTTGGATCATTCTTAAAACTCAAATCCATAAGGAGTGACAGCAAGTTACACAATGTTAAAGCATTTTAAAGAATTCTTTTGTCACTTAAATGATGTCAGTAGCATTAGATAATTAACATAATTTTACTCACATCACTAATAAATAGTTTCATCTTTTTGTTTAAATAATGAGCTGGAGTTTTAAATTTTTCCTTATTTCAATAAACTTAAGTAATTTTTCTCTCCTCAGACCTCTGTGGCCATTAATGCAACCTGAACAAATTTACTGGACTAAACTCTTTGAATTATAAATGACCACAGACGAGTTGTTAAAAAGATAAGCAAGTATTTAAGGTTACAAGGGGACCAAAAATGCTCAGTGCCCCCATTCTTCATCCCTATTCATGACTATGATCATTGAACTGTTGTGTGTTTATTTTTCAGAAATGTTTATCATACTATGGCCAAGCCTTTATTCCACAGAAAGATGTGTAGCTGATACTTAGATCGTGGAAATAATTGTTGCCAACACAACAATGATAGACATATAGATATAAATGTTGATAAACACAAACCTTTAGTAATGTATTATAGTGATTGCTGTCTCCGAAGGGATAAGGAAAATGGACACCAGAATGAAATAATTGGAGAAATTAAACATTTAGTGGATTGAGACAATCTCTTCCAAAGTCAATGCAAATGTTTAATGTCTTCTTTGAAATCTGTGATGTGGAAAATATTACATACACCTGTAGTCTTTAGCCAAATTATGAAACCATAAAACTTAACATTTTAAGTAATGCTATGAAGTCTCCAGTGTTCTATATTTAAATTAATTTATTCTTTCGAAAAATATGGCTTTGGAAAGCATTGGGTTGATTAAAATCATTTACTAGTTCAAGTTTCCCAGGCATTTGCTTTTTAACCTGTAAAATAGAAAAATAATTTGATTTCTTTTTTTTTTTTAATTTTTTAAAGTTTATTTATTTATTTTGAGAGAGGGAGGAGGGGGAAGGAAGGGGAAGAAAGAGAGGGAGAGAAAGAATCCCAAGCAGACTCCACACCATCAGCCCAGGAGCTGATGTGGGCCTCCATCCAGGAACCGTGAGATCATGACTTGAGCAGAAACCAAGATTCTAATGCTTAACCGACTGAGCCACCTAGGCACCCTGAAAAATAATATTGAATTTCTACAGTTATTAAGATATTGAAAAATGTGTGCAAAGCACATGACACAGTACCTGACACTTAATATTTTTGAAACAATATTTCAAAGCTTAAACTAAAAGAAAAATGACGCATTTTGTAAAATAAACTATGCTGACTCCTCAGAACTAAGAAATTTTTTTGTGCTAATACTAAAAACTGAGTTTTTTTCTGCTTTGTGATGGATATCTGAGCATATGTATTAATCTTTCCTACTTCCCAGGATGCCACTCAAAGAACACAAGAGATTTAAAAATAAAAATGAATCCATGGTAGCACGAGAAACCTGGGAAGGGTGCCAGCCACAGACCAGAACAGTGGGGAATTTCTAGAAGACACAGGCAGATGGGTTCAGATTGATGGTAAAATCTCACAGAGCTGAACCTATAGCACCAAAAAGGCACAAGAGAAGACTACTAAAGAAGTGAGTGTTCCCCTCAGAATCCAAGAAGAACACCAAGATCAAAGACAGCAGGGACTAGAAGTACAATTGGGTAGTGGAATGGTGAGCTGCAAAATTACTGTACTGCTGACTATACATAAGCTTCCTGACCAATGCCTCAAAAAGAGCTCTCTAAACAAAACGGAAGTTCTGCCAGAGGAATTTTACAGAAGTTATTGGGACAAAAGAAAGATAATACCACGTGGTGCTTCAGGTAACTTCTAGTTCCCTTATGAACACGCATCCTCTACATCTATTAAGCAAGCTCTTGAGTAATCTAGAAGCAATATCTTCTGGTCACAACCATGCACCCTCTCTCCAGCCAAATCTTTATGAACAGAATCTAAATTCACTCACCGAAGGAATTATTTTCTTCACATTTTCTGGGAAATCATCTCTAGCTATCATTACTTGCCAATCTCAGACCTCAATTATAAATACAAATATTTCAGAAAAGCCAATAATGTGAAAACAGTTGTTGGACTAAGCCAAGGAACTAACATCTTCAAAAACAAAGTTGATATATCATAGAAGTTTGAAATAAATATAATTAGAATTCTTAGAAACTTTAAGAGATGTTACATCCACAAAAATTAATGAAGATACTAGAAAAAAGAAGTAATTGGATATGTTCATGGCATTGATTGCAGTGATGGTTTCACTTACCTCCAAACTCACGAAATTGTATACATTAAATATGTAGAGCTTTTTGTGTATCGATCATACCTCAACAAAGTGGGTTTTTTTGATTAAAACTAAGATTGCTCAAATGACAAATTTAAGTAAAAAACATCAGAAAGATACAGGCTTAAAGCTGAATTAGTGAACTTCAAGACCATGCCGAGAAGCCCTCCCATCTTCAATGCAGCAGAACAAAAAGATGAGAAATATTAAGACAGAAGACAATCCAGAAGACCTAACATGTACCTAACAAGAAAGAGGTAAGAAGTAGAAAACAATGAAGAAAATCATACAGGAAAATTTACTTGAACTGATAAAGTCCCAAATTTTCAGAGAAGAATTACTTGAATTTTTCTCCAAGGGTTTTGTAGTAGGCATAGGGTAAATTATGGAATATAATCTAGATGCCATCCAACAAAATTTGTGAATTCCAAAGATAAGGAATAAAACCTGTAATCTTACCAATGAAGGAAAAATGTTTGCAAAAAAAAAATCTGAAATCAGACTATCATCATAATTATTACATCATCTTAAAATTAAGAGTCTGAGGGTGTCTGGGTGGCTCAGTTGGTTAAATGTCCAACTCTTGATTTAGGCTCAGGTCATGATCTCACGGTTCATGAGATAGAGCCCCTGATTGGGATTCTCTCCTTCTCTCTCTGCTTCTCTCTCTCTCTCTCTCTCTCTCTCTCTCTCTCTCACTCTCTCCCAAAATAAATCAATAAACTTTAAAAAAAAAAGATTTATCTCTCCTCAGAAAATACTCTCAGATGACTTTCCAGGTAAGTTTTTTTAAAACTACAGGCTTCAAACAATAGTAAGAAGTGAAGATTAGTATACTTTATATTTGATTCTAGAAAAGAATTCAAAACTGATCACAAAGTGAGAAAAATGTAATATGCACATGCATGTACACGTGTGCGTGCACACACACACACACACACACACACACACACTATACTATGGATTTTTATCTCTTCTGGAAAACAGATGTAAAATTCCTAAACATAATATTTGAGTGAACAAAATAAGGAAGGATGTTAAAAGAAAATATTATTCAACTGCCAAGCAGGATTTATTCTAGAAGTAAAAGAGTCATCCAATGTTAAAAAATGTATTAAGAGGGGCGCCTGGGTGGCGCAGTCGGTTAAGCATCCGACTTCAGCCAGGTCACGATCTCGCCGTCCGTGAGTTTGAGCCCCGCGTCAGGCTATGGGCTGATGGCTCGGAGCCTGGAGCCTGTTTCCGATTCTGTGTCTCCCTCTCTCTCTGCCCCTCCCCCGTTCATGCTTTGTCTCTCTCTGTCCCAAGAAAATAAATAAACGTTGAAAAAAAAAAATGTATTAAGAGTCTGTGTGTTAACTATTTAATTACATGATCATCCTAACATGAGGGAGAAGTCTGTGATAAAATTGAAGACTTGTTCTTGAGTTTTAAGAATTACACTAAGTACTTGCACACTGGTTTCCCTCTCCTACAAAACCTCGTGCTCTTCCTTCCCAGACAGAGCAGGTAGAATGGCTCCCACAAAGAAGAGTGGTGAGAAGAATAAGGGCCACTCTGCCACCAACAAGGTAATGACCAGATAATACACCATCAATATTCTCAAGCACATCCATGGAGTGGGTTTCAAGAAGCATGCCCCTGGTGCACTCAAAGAGATCCAGAAATTTGCCGTAAAGGAGATGGGAACTCTAGATGTGATCATTGACACCAGGCTCAACAAAGCTGTCTGGGCCAAAGGAAATGAGGAATGCTGCTTACTGTATCCACATGAAGTTTTCCAGAAAACACGAAGATGAAGATTCACCTATATACCTATCACCACCTTCAAATATCTACAGTGAATGTGGACAAGAACCAATCACTGATTGTCAAATAAAGGTATAAAACTGCAAATTAATTAATTAATTTATTAATACAACTAAATTATACCAAAGTTAAAGATAGATGAAATCTCTCATAAATTGATGAATGGTATCTATCAAATACAAATAAACACATTAAGAGGTTAACACTGAAAACACTTTAAATAAAGATATCTATTATCAGTGTAATTATGTAGAATTGTTCATAGCTAATGCAAAAGACAAAAAAAGAGATGAATCATTAAACATTAGCTGGTAGGCAACAAAAGTCATTGTGCAGACTGTCTTGTTTACTAGTTAACAGAGAGATAAACCGGAAAACTAGTTAGAACTAAAACAAAGGCACACAACAGTTGCCAGATACAAGATCATCCAACCAAAATCAGTAACTCTTCTAATAACCAATTAAGAAATGTTATGAAAAAACTCTAATTCTAAATTCTAATCTAAAATCTAATTCTAAATTCAAATCTAAAATTACTAGGAATCAACCGAACAAGAAATGTGCCAGACCTATATGAATGGGAAGACACATTACAAAATTATAGCTTAATTTTCATTGCCTTTGTTTTACTGAAATTTGGTAGTTAGTGCCAAAATTAGTTTGAAGAATAAGCAGACGATATAATCAAGTAATAGGGAGAACAAATAATGGGAAGTGATGGCATGTTGCATATGAAGTTACAACTAGATCAACACAACTACAGTACTGGCTCCCATTTGTTGAGAACTTCCTATGTGCCAAGCACTGCTTTAAATTTGATATATAACACACGTGCACACACACACACACACACACACACACACACACACACACTTATTTGATCCTCAAAACAACCCTATGACTATTATCACCATTTTAAGATTAGGAAATTGGCCACAGAGAAGTTAAGTAATAGTGTCACATTGGACATACCTTTAAAGTCTATAGGATTGATGGAAGTCACTCAGTTTTCTCTATCTCAATAGCAACTGTCTTGATAGAACTTTTGACTGGAACTATAACCTTAGTATCTGAGATGCAGATTTTCTGGGTTGTTGAAAGAACCTTCATGTACTTTAGTCCTTAGTCATGCAATTGATAAATTGATACATTTTCAAGGAAAAATAAACACCCGAGCATATTTTCAGTATCCAAAGTATTGGAATGATGCCTGAACAATAAATCTGAACACTAAGTTTCTGGCATAAAGCATCTTATTATTTATGTATTTTCTTAATCTTTAAAATAGAATACCAATGAAAAATTTGTATGAGGATTACATGAGAATATATGTGATTTACATAGTCTATTTATTGGCTAAATAAATAAATAATACCATTACCCAAACATAACTAATATTATAATTTTAATACATTTCTTTCAAACCAGTTTGATAGTTGTAATACTGGAATAATTTAAGAGTCAGTCTTCTTTCACTAATTGTATAATAATATTTTTTACCATGTTTTTATTGGTACTTAACCATTATTTTGAAGGCCACTGAATGGAGGTATCCTAACCTGAATAAGCATTCCACAACTATTGCTCATTTATTTTGAGTTCATTTTGTTTTGCTTTTATAATTATGCATATGACCTCAATGAAATTTTTGTGCATTTGTCTCTTGCTTCCAATTATTTCCACTAAAAAATGGAAATCCTGAAAAAAAGACTATCAATGTTTTTATTTTCAATCCATATGCCAGATTGCTTTCCAATTTGTGGTGGAAAACAATCTACCACAAAAGTACAGGAATATCAGTTTCAACCTCTTAGCAATCTTGAGTATTCATTATTTAAAGTTACTTTTGCCAGTTTAAAAGGCTCTAAACAGGGGTGCCCGGGTGGCTCAGCTGAAGTTGAGTGTCCGACTTCAGCTCAGGTCATGATCTCACAGCTTGTGAGTTCGAGCCCCGCGTGGCTCTGTGCTGACAGCTTGGAGCCTCGAGCCTGCTTCAGATTCTGTGCCTCCCTCTCTCTCTGCTCCAACCCACTTGCATTCTGTCTCTGTCTCTCTCAAAAATAAATAAACATTAAAAAAAAATTAATAAATAAATAAATAAATAAAAGGCTCTAAACAATCACTAGTATACCGAACTCTTAAAACAATGTCCCTAATACAGTTGTTTTTAGTAAACGAGATCTTCCTTTCCAAATTCTTGAGGTGGTAAAATTAAGCAACAGATTCCACAGCAGTTCAAAGTGTTAAATATACATCTTCTACCTCTCTCTTTTCAGCTTTGACATGTTGTCAACCAATGTAATCATTCCATAAAGAGGAATTCATTCATATAAGATCCAAAAACTTCCTAAGAGTAGCTAAGATTTGAGAGGGGTACATAGCTTAATTTTTGAGACTTATGGCAAGAAACTATGTCCAGTACAGAGCATTTTTCAATCCAGAGAGAAGATTCAGGACTTACGGTTCAAAACACCTGCCTCAGACCAGCTCTCTCTCATCCTCATGAGAAATGGCTGCAGGTTAATGGTTTGCTGTCACATCTTTCATAATATACCTAATAGAAGTGAATCATATATTTTTGTTTTCACAAGACCTTGGTCTACAAAGTATCATCTGTTTCACTGTTATCCATAATCCTTGTTGCAAAAGCTTAGGAAGAAAAACAGTCGATGTTCTAGACATCAAAACATCGCTACTATCTCACCCTTAGCCTTCAGTAAAAAGCTTTAAAGAATGCTGTCTTGTATTTCACAGATTTTGGACAGAATGAAATTAAGCTATCCTTGTTTGAATTCTCACTTTCAGAGTCTTCCTTTTTTTTTTTTCTAAAAGAGTACATATGCTTTCTTCTGGAGGGCCTGAATTAACAGCACAAGTGCAGCAGAGTAGAAACATATAAGTGATAAGGCTCTGTTAGTACTCCATCTTCTCTTGCATTGTGCCAAATTCAAGGGCTCAGTGGGATATCTTAAGGTTTTAAGCTGCAGGAGGAAGGCATCAAACAACAATGCAAGTTTAATGGCTCAAGTGTCCTAATCAGCTTACTATGTGTGTGTTGAGCATCTAGCCAGGTTTTGGCCCTAATGGAGGAAACAGAAATATGTGGCATGATCTGTACTCTCAAAAAGTTTCCATTTGTGCTGGGAAACAAAAGCTACATCCCACTTACTATTAAAGACTGGGCAAATCAAAGGAATAAAAGCAGTTTTGATTTCATGGTTCTGCTCCTATCTTCTTGTTGGATTTTATTTGACAGTTTTGTCAAAAAGAAATACGAAACTTGAAGGTTTACAGGAGTGAAAAGAGAATTTTATCAAATAATGATTTGCCTTTAACTTATTAAAGTTCTATCCTTTCTGCTGATTACTTTGAAAGGTACTAGATGACTGAAAATCAAACAAATATTCTTAAATGATGTATTTTGAAGCTGAAGGCAGTGTACTTATTAGTCATCTGAAGGTGACCCTCTATGAAGAAAATGAGGAGAGACAACAAAAAGGGCCACCAATTCAGGAGAGAGCTAAATTGGCTCAGTTTTGGAGTTGCATAAAACCCAAGAGGCGTCTTTAATTCCAAACAGAAGACAATTTAAAAACCAGTGCATGTCCCTGAGTGAGTGATCTGAATGTGAACATACAAAGGAAAAGTGTAAAAATCTTCCCACTTCTTATGCATAGAAACGGTGACAAATGGCTCTTGGGAAGCTATCTTTCAGGACGAAACCTTTACCAGGAAGCCCAGATAGATGGGTTTCTATCTCTTCTGTAAGAAAGAGAAAAAATAATGCACGCTCTGAAGCACAGAAAAATTCAAATGCTTTGGCATTTCCAAAAAGAAATAAACTCTCAGGGTCTAAGTAACAGTATGTATCTCAATAAAGGACTCCCTAGTTCTGCTTATCTGAAAAGCAGATGGTGTGGCAAATAAGAAAGAAAAAGACTTTTCTGAAGACATTCCCTTCCAAAATAGTAAAGGGAGCCTTCTTCCCTTATACTTGTGTTGTTGTTTTCTCTCTCTCCCTCTCTTTCTCTCTCCATCTCTCTCTCAGGTAATCATATAAAAGTCAATGTTTTTCCAGATTGGCCATTAAATATAGATTGAGGAGAGAAATATGCATACTTGCACACTCCACTATATGTGAGTTGCTGTTACAGAACTCATCGGATAACCTCGTGTATTGATTGAATTTCTCAGAACAGTGCATGTCTCTATACAGAAAGGCTATTTCTGAACATCACACTAGGCCACCACTCACATCTAATGAACCCTGTCAGGTTTTCTATGTCACAGTGTGCCACACTGTGTAGGCAATGCAGTAGTATGACATGTAGACCCACATTTAAGGAGCTTACAGTGTAGTTATAATAATAAAGTATATGTGAAGGTGGTATAAAATATGTCGAACACTTAACATCAGGATTTGAGCTAAGTGCTTTTCTGTGTCAACCTATTCAGCATCCCCAAAAGTAGGGGGGGGGTGTTATCCTCTCCATTGACTTCTTATAGCAATTAGAATAAAACCCAAACTCCTTACTAATACCACAGCCCCCCTATGATTTGATCCTTCCCTTTCTCAGCCATCTCACCCCCCACATCTGATCACAGCACCTGCTCACTATACCCCAACTGTTCTGGCCTTCCCTCTGTTCCCCCAAGATATCTCAAACCTGGGGGATTTCACACTTCCAGGTCTTCCTGCCTGGAGAACTCTTCATCAGGTCTTTGCAAGACTAACTCTCCACATCAATCAAGTCTCAGGATAAAGTATCAATTTCCTCATAGAGACTTTTCAAGACCACACTAGCTAATGTAAACCTTTCTCACAGTCACCACTTTATCACCTGGTTTTATTTTTAGTATCATTTCACACTTGTTTACAATGTCTTGGTTATTTGTTAGTCTGTCTCCCTCAGATTTTTTGTTGTATTTTTTTTAAGTTTATTTATTTTGAGAGACAAAGCTAGCATGAGTGGGGGAGGGGCAGAGAGTGGGAAAGAGAGAATCCCAAGCAGGCTCCATGCTGTCAGCACAGAGCCCGATGCGTTGAACTCACCAAACCATAAGATCATGACCTAAGCCAAAACCGAGAGTTGTACACTTAACCGACTGAGCCACGCAGGAGCCCGGTTGAATCTTTTTCACCAATGTGTGCACCTGGAATATAGTAGGCATTAACAAATACTTTTTAAACGAATTAATAAAACCCTCATTTTACAGGTGAGTCAACAGAGACAAAAAAGTGCCATAAAGCTGGTAAGTAGCAGTCAAGATTTGAGCCCAAAGACCATGTTTTTCACCTTATCTCCCCACCTATCTAATTTGGCATAGTCAAATAACTACACAAAATAACATAGGAGCAAATACAAAATAAGTGGCAAAAATAACAAGTATTTATAGAAAAACACCTCCACAACGGTTCTGTCAGGGACAGCTTTCAAGAAGGCAATGAACTTGAACTGAGCCTTAGAGAGTGGGTCATCTCACGACTGACTGAGAGAAAAACCTGGGTGAGCACAGACCAACAGGGGAAGCACATGCCATCTTTAGAATAGCAGGAGAGAATTCTGGTAGGAGATGGCACAGGTACACTGTGTTTTGAATCTTAACCCTCACATCTCAGTAGGAACACTGTCATTCATCAACTGGGTGACAGTAATCACATAACTTCTGTCTCAGTTTCCACGTTTGTAAAATCTGCCATACCAGTTTCACGGTGTTAATGTTATCTTTTTTTTTTTTTTAGATTCACAGTGCTAATGTTAATGTTAACAGAATATTAATGTATTAATGTTAATGGAAGTATTCATATATATATATATGAATTACATGTAGCATATTCCTAATATAGAATCTATTCATATATAAATATATATAAATATAAATTCATATATTCATATATCAATATATGGGGATAAATGTATCATCTGTTATATGTCTATGAGCACTTGAAAAATGTAAAGCTCTCTGAAAGCCAAAAACAACTTCAGCATAAAATGAAGAAAGCAAATTAGAGTTAAATAGCACAAAACTTAACTAATGCCAGTCAATATAAATATAAACAATTACAGTTACTTATAGTTTTAAAATGTTTATGATAAATCAAGCAGATAGACCTGCAAGGAGAAGCAGGCTTCTCCACACATGAGTAAAGTAGTCACTCAGATAACCAAGTGCTGATGTGGAAATGAGGTCCTCAGAGGCATGGGAAACGTGCCTCCTGAATTCCATAGATACAATTTACGTGTTCATTTCCTCAAAACCTACCTGTCAAATGTATCTATTTCTCTCTCTACTGTTTTGTGAAATCTATGCAGTTGAGAGGTGATTAAAGAGAGGAAAATCAACGACCCTCTGACAGGAGGTAATGAGTTCCCAGGGGTAATCCCATTTCTGGCTTGAAGGGTGAAAGCTCCAGTGAGAACAGCCACCTCTGGCCGCCAGTAAGAGGCAAAGCTGCAGTTTCCTGCAGGAAGCCTCTAAGGGCCCTCAGGTTAGCCACACCCTGGGGCTCTTTTACTGTGCCTGGAAGCATTATAGGCACATAAATGAATATTAAAGCCAGAGACAAACTGTGCAGACACTAACAACAGAAAAATATGTTTGAGCTGGCATGCCACTACATTTTGTCCAGATGTTTGTATTTATTTTGCATATTGTTCCTCTATTGTGTTTTTGTATTTTGTCTCCTATGGAATAGTAACATCATTTAAAATAAACGTTCACAGAAAACAATTTTCAAGAAGGTGCTAAATGTTTTTAACCCTAGAAGAGAAGAAATAGGAGATGATACAGAAGGCCATGCTCCTGGTGAGAGAGACAGAACATTGCAGGAATGGTGTCAAGGGAAACCTTGCAAATTCAGCTTTCTAGAATAAAGGCACATAGAGGCCACTGAGGCCAGGGGAAGAGAAGCTATTTATAGTCATACCGCTAAATATTGTCCAGAGCACAAAAAGCAAGTTAACTACCTTTGGACATACAGAAACAAAAAAGCAATAAGGCTTTTAAGAAAATGTTTTAATGAAAACATTAGCTTTTGCTTAACTTGTAATTATTAATAACTTAGTGTGTACCTATCATCATTCTAGGTGCACTGGGGTGCACAAAGGTTACCCAGCCTCATAACATATCTTCAAAACACCTACAGTCTGATAGAGGAGTTGGTCCTCAGACACAGGGACTGATATCACAAAGTTGACTAGATTTAAGTGGGTTGAGAGTTACAGACAATGAAAGTAGCTCAGTGAGGTGATAAATTAGAAGATGTCATTGATAGTCACTTAGAAGGTCAACAAGCTATAAAGATTTGCAGACTCCCTGGATACAATGTTCTCCTCAGTTTGGGAAATGTAGCCCTTACAACAGAATCACTGGTTAAAAGAACAATCCTGGTAAGAGCTAAACTGAGAATTTGCTCTCTGCATCATACAAGATGTCACAAGGGACAGTGCTGTTCAAGGAGGGAATGTTTCCTATGAGAAGGGCACACTAAGAATAAGCTCTCTGAAGGAGGGTTTATCTGAGAATACAGCCCTGGACCCACCCCCTTGATCAGCCAGGGGTTACTTTCCTCACTCTACCATGAGAACAGAAGCCTTGGCCATCCACAAAGATATCTGAGATTCTGAAATGAGGCAACTTAAATGTGCTCATGTTGTTATAGAAGCTGACAAGATTACGCAGCTGATCTCCTGTCTCAGAACTTAAGCTTGCATTACAAGTTGCATTGACAGTGAATTTCCATTAATCAAGACATTTTCCGATCACATTCCACAAAGGAAATGAATTCTCCTTAAATAAATGATACCACCCCAAAACTAACTATAAATAACACTTTATGAAGTATTCAGTGTTTTCAAACTATGACTTAAAAGAAAACAATCTCCAAATACAGAACATTTTAGTTGCTGGCACAGACCAAATTCCATTATAACAAAACCATAGGAACTGCTTGGAATCTTCTGCCACACAAAGATGTGATCTTCGAGCTTAAAGGTGCAGTAGGGAAATTATCACAGGACCGAGAGGCAAGAGACCCAGGCATTTGTGGCTTTCCAATCACTGTGTGACCTGGGTGCTGAAATGAACAAGTTGAATGATACCTTAAAAGTTCCCTCTAATTCGTAACATTCCTTGGCCTCAGCAGGAGGACATTAGTGTGGATGTCAAAATGTGGGTTTTCATGAAGGTAAATAAATGTGTTGTAATTTGCCATATCAAAAACATTACAAAGTGCAAATACTGTACTAAAACTAAAAAATACTAATACACCAAAGATTCCAGCCCCTTAAAGGCAAATGATTAATGATATATGTTTGAGTTGCTTGTGTTTTAGTTCATTCTCTTTTTCAAGTAGTCAGTCCCTTTTTATAATTCCAAATTTCTAAGAATCATTCATTAGATTAACATTAAATAGCAACTATGAACAAAGCTTTCAAAAATCTGTTTAAGAAAAAAAAGTCACTTGTCACCATGAGTTTTAACAACGTTTTGTTCAATTATTTGTAATTTACTTCTGTTTACTTGCATATGTTATAAATTTTAACTAAGGACATTTAGTTTAGGATTATTACTAACTTAAAGGTTACCTACTCCAAAAGGCCAAATTATCTCTTCCTATTTCCCGCCAATATGAAGAAAATGATCTGCATTTCCAGATTTTGTTGTTTTAGTTTCTCAACCAAACACAATCTGACCACCACTACTCACCACTCTCGTGAAACTACTCACCAAGAGCTACCATTACTCTGGATTAATCATTCCAATTGCTTATTTGTTAGGCTTACTTATTGTGAAATATAAACTACATTACAGAAAAGCTCACAAAATAAGAATGTACAGTCCAAAGAGTTCTCCCATTGGAAACACCCATAAAAACATCCCTCAGATCAAGAAAGAACACACCAGACCCCAGCAGCTGCCCTCATGCCCAACCAGCTCATTACCCTTTTCTCCTTTCAAGGAAACACTGTCTTAATTTAGAGCACTCATTCTTCTAGCTTTCTTTTGCATTTTTACCAGGTAAGCAAGTATTCCTAAGCACTATAGGTTTAATTAAACCTGACTTTGTAGTTTATCTGACTTTTCTCATTCAACACCATGTTCCATGTTTTTATCCTTTCTTCTTGCATGAATTCCATTTATGAGTATGCCACCATTTGCTTGCTCATTCCAATGTGGGCACAATGGCTAATTTTGAAGAACTCGACCCACTGACCATCTCTGGAGCACATAACAAGGTTGACCATCACCTCTCTGAAATTCTCTCCTTTCCTGCCTTTTGCAACACAGCTCTCCCAGTTCTCCTTCTATCGCTTTGATGGTTCTTCAGAATTTCTTACTAAGTGCTCTTCCTCAATGTTGCCCCCCATGGAGTCTAAGTCTGCTTTAGGTATCTTTCTTTATCTCCTCCTTGTACATTATCACTAGGCAACCACTCCTTCTTTAGCTCTGGTCCAACTACTTTTCTAGGATAATTTTTCATGACTTCCACCTTCATCACAGCCTAGACCCCCCCCCTTCCCACTAGACATTTTACACAGCTACTCCCCCTAAATCTGTCATTCCTCTTTTCACCTTTTTTTCTCTTTGTATGCCATCACTCCAGCTTGCAGTTCTGTCTCTCATCTTTACCCTTTAATTTTCCAATCAAATATTTCCTCCTGTGAAGTCTTCAGGAACACTCTGACAGCCTTCATGGCTCTCTCATCTGTGTTCCATGAGCACATTGTGCAATCTCCCACTACAGCACTTATTGTGTTGTATTGTGACCATTTGTGCATGTCTATATCCATCACCAGAGGACAAGGAATTATGTCTTATTCATCTCTGTATTCCTGAGAGTGCCTGGTATGTAAATGTTGCCAGAATGAATGAATCTGTTTACTTGGTAACCTTTATGAGTTTCCTGTGCTAGGGGAAGCCTCACAGCATTCGCATTCATGCTATGTTCATCTGCCAAAGCTTCATCAAACTTTTACGTGGTAGGTGTTGCAGGTTGGGCTCTCTCGGAAGCACACTCTGAGATGTAGACTGGTGTGCAGGATGTTTATTATGTAATGCTTTAGGGATCAACATCTGTAGAAGGAAATGAAAAGAAAGAGAAAGAAGCAAGTCCGGGCAAAGGAAAACATGAAGCTGTAATGCGGTCTCAGGGAAGTCTCTGCTGACACTACAGGGGATTTTGAGGCTAGAATGTTCAAGGTGGGGTAGCCAAGCTGGGACTGTGTATTCCCTCACCTGCATCAGAACAGGCATGACCTCTTTCTGGTCAATCCCTGAAGGGCTCTTAAAACTAAAAGTGACACGGTCGGTCACAATCTTAGCTTCATACTGTCCATCACAGTATAAAATGCGGTTAAAAAGAATTTTATAAATCAATATCTTAAGTTATGTATAATGTCTATTAAGATGCACTTCCTACATGATGTATCTATGTCATTATGAAAAAATGATCATTGCCAGTTTCATCATGCTTGTTATAAAAGTTTCTGCTCTAACTTTACAATCTTTGTTTTCTTCCCTCTGGCTTTGAGCCAGCACTCCTAAAGGTCAGTCACCCCACACATAAGGCACCCCAGAAGGACATCACAAAAGCTGTACACAGAGACCCTTGCAGCAAGAATTTAACATGACTCCATTTGGAAAGGGTGAAGTGACAGAAAGCAAGATATTTGGTTGCTCAGCAGTTAACATTAATGAAGTGCACAGTTCAGTTTTCTCAGCCACATTTCTGTGAACATTGGAAATAAAAATTTTGAAAATCTCCACTTAGTGCCAAAGCATCTGAATATCTAACTTCTGGATAAAAATTCCAGTTTTTTCACAAGTTTTTTCTTCCATTATTTTGTATACCTAACAGTGTGAAGAATTAAAAATGAGGGGATGGGGGAGTGGGTATTTGTGTGATTCTTTCTTGGGCAATCTCAAAATATAAGCTGCCAAACTACAAGGATTCTTTTTCTTCACATGGGAAAATCATAATGTTACTTACCCCAGAAAGGGTAAAATCTGCACTTTTTTATAATTCTTCTAGAATAGTCCAACATATGAATCACCAACATATGAAACACACAGGTGTGCCAAAAACGACTGTACCAGGAGACAGGGCAGTAAAAACCAGAGTGTAAGATATGTGCATTCGTCGATTCTGATTACTGTTTTCTGAGGCTGGCATAACAAAAGGAGTTATGCGACTGCCAGGTTTCTGGAATGAGCAAATAGATAAAGTGTGGTGCTTTTAACCAGGGTAAGATATATATAAGATAAGGAGCAAGTTTGGGAGAGAAAGATTATGAGCTCAGTTTTGTAAATCTTCAGCCGAGATGGCTGGACACCATCCAGTGGAGATTTAAGATAGTTTTAGATCTCTCAGTCTGCTGAAGGCTGAGCTAGGAATATGAATTTGGCAGACATAAGTTTAAAGACTCATTCATTCATGCATTTATCATCCAGCTAGCGATGAGCCAGGTACATGCTGGGCTCCAGAGAAAAAGAAGTTAGTGTGGTGAATAATAGCGGATACTGTGAAAGTGGATGACACCACACAAGGAAGGATAGGAGGAGTGAGAAGAAAACCAATGACAAGACCCTTGGGAGGATCCAGATTGAGGACACGGGCGCTGGAAGAGAAACATGAAGATACGACTGAAGAAAAAAGCCTAGATGGGCAAAAGGAGAACCAGAGGAGAACGGGAGTCTAGAATTTAAAGGCGAGACAAGAACTGGGCAGAGTAGAAGTTGTGACATTAGGAAGGCTTCCCGGTAGAACTTACCTTGAACGTTGGAACGTGCCATCCCACCTGTGATAATATCTGGCTGCAAGAATAGTAGATCTAGTGTGCTGCCATATTAAAACACTCAAAGGTAAAGTTTATCACTGATATCGTTATTAATGCAATTATTACAGCAATTACTAAGCGTATTATCATTATCAACAATGTTCTATAATTTTAAAACCTCAAAATAAGGCCTTTGAAAAATAGCCTGGTTTTAATCCTCAGGAGGTCCTCTGACAGATCAGATGCAGCATGATGGATGGCACTGAATCAGATCACAGCAGGTTGGGAAGTGACTGACTGGGAGGGGGGGACAAGAGACAGAGTGCAAACTAGCATGTTCAAATTGTTTTTCAGGAAAGAAAGAGAGAGGGGAGTAGACAGGCAGCTACTGAAGGCTTTTTTTTTTTTAAGGCATACAGAATATGTTCATATGCTAAACGGATTAGGTCAGTGGAGTACGAAATACTGAGGATACAAGTTAGAGAGATGGAATAATGAGAAAGATTCTTGGAAGATTCAGTGGAACTATGTTCAAGAACAAAAGTAAATTTCTAACAGCATCAAAAAATACCAAGTGCCTCAAAAAAGGTCTAACAAAGATGCATAACACGTTATTGGATTATATTAAAGACGACCTCAAAAACTGAAATAATGATTTCCTAGTGTATATGTATATTACTATACCATCAATTTGAACACCTCTTTTAAAAATTACATTGTGCAACCTAAATATATATAATTTTTACTTATCAATCATACCTCAATAAATCCAGGGCAAAAAGAAAACTAAAGAAAAAAATTAAAATAATATGGAAATACACATGAACACTTCTTTTAAATAATTAAATGTATATCAAATTCACAGACTGGAAAGCTTATTAGAATAAATATTCCTCCTGAAATTAATATATAGAGTCCATGAATTCCATATCACCAGCAGGTTACTTCAAGGTGTATATGGAAACTTAACAAATACACTTACATGTGCATTAAAAAGGCCACAAATATCCAAGACATACTTGAAAAAGAAAAAAAAAATGGTAGAAAGGACTTACCCAGATATCAAGTCTTATATAAAGCGACAGTAATCAAGATGGTGAGCTTTTATTGCAAGGATGGACTTTTCAGCCAATAGAATATAACTGAAGTTCGGGAACAACTCTACACACAAAAGGACACTTGATTCATAACAAATGCTATAACTCCGGAGCAATGGAGAAAGAGCAGGCTTTTCAATCAGTGAAACTACAATAATGGGTAGGTATATCCATAAGTAAAAATCACTTCCACATGAACTAAAAATCTGAATGGAAAAAGGAAAATTTTTAAACTTTTGAAAAAGAATATAGATGAATATCTTCATAATCCTGGGATAGAGGTCTTTAATAAGACACTTATTAATAAATACTTATTTAATAAAGCACTTATTATAAATGAAGATACAGATAACTTTGACCACATTATAAACTGAGAACTTCTGCTTATTATAAAACCCCATGGAAAAGATAAAGAGACAGACCACAGCGTGGAAGAAGATATTTGTAAGCTGATAAGGCTTGATCTCAATACACTGCCAACTCAATGAGAAACTCAAGTTAAAAAAAAAAAAAAAAAAAAGACTATCCAATAGAAAAGTAGGTGGGGTGCCTGGGTGGCTCAGTCGGTTAAGCGACTGACACTTGACTTCCACTCAGGTCATGATCTCACCATTGTCAGATCAAGCCCCATTTTGGGCTCCATGCTGACAGCATGGAGCCTGCTTGGGATTCTCTCTCTCTCTCTTTCCTTCTGCCCCTCTCCCACTTGTGTGCACACGCTCTCTCTCCCTCTCTCTCTCTCTCAAAATAAATAAACATTTTTAAAAAGATTAAAAGTGCTTAATTTAAAAAAATAAAGAAAAATAGGCAAAGAAAAGAAGTTTTACAAAAGTCAAAATCTAAATATATCACCAATAAACTTATTTTTTTTAAGGTACTCAACTTCACTGGTAACATTACTGAAACAAGCAGTTAGCATTAAACATCCTTAAGATTGGGAAAAAAATTTAAAGTCTAATACCAAATGTTGGCCAGAATTTGGAACAGCAGAAATTGCCATATAGTGCTGGTGGGAGTATAAATTCATACACTCTCTTTGAAGTGGCCTTATCTAGCACAGCTGAAGCACATACACCTTTTGATCCAACAATCCCACTGCTGGGTTTATAACTTAAAGAAATGTGTGCATGAAGAGACACTGTTTATAGAAGCCCATAACTAGAAACTTCCCAAATTGCTATTATCAATAAAATGCATAACTACACTCTGATATATTCATTCAGTGGACACTATGCAGTATTAAAACTGAATGGCCGAACTAAAGTTCCATGCAACAATACGAATGAACCTTATCATGACAAGGTTAAGCAAAAATAAGACACAAAAGAATATATATACAATGTGATTCCATTTACATGAAGTTCAAAAATAGAAAAATTAACTTTTTTACTTAGGGATGAATACATAGATGACAAAATGATAAACACAGGCAAATTCAGTATTACTACTAAATTGAACAGCGTGGAAACACTAGGAGAAAGGTCTGAGTCTACAGCTGGGATGACTTTACCTGGCTAGTTCCCTCTCACTCTGTAGCTATTCCAAACCTTCTATATAAAACATTCTATTTCTTGGTCTGGGCACTGTTTTTACAGGTATTTGCCTTATTTCATTTGTAGAACTGTCCATTTAGATTTTTACACTTTTCTGTTTGCAAGTAATATTTCTCAGTAAAAAGTGTGAGGAGAAAAGGTATAGGTGAGATTAACTTTAGACAATAGTGGGAACATATAACAACCTAATAACTTATTATGAGAACTGAACAAACTGTATATACCATATACTTGGCTATACATCTAAGATGAAACACGTGCTCAGCTACAATGATTATATTCAAGTATTTATAAATAAAAGCCAGCATGAAAAAAATAAAATGCTGTGAAAAGCTGGGCTTATTCCTTCAATTCAGAAATACTTCAAGATATTTTCTAACTACTTAGGACTATTCGTGGTCACCAGAAATCCTAATCTATCTCTTTAGCTGTCCTACAAGATAACAATATTGTTAATTTCCTTTCCAAATGGAAGCAGCTTACTGAGGCATGTGGTTACGTGTTATCCTATTGAAACAAGCTGTTTGATCTATATATTCTAGAGTTTAGCGTACTAGTATATTTAAAATGATTGTATCGGGGCGCCTGGGTGGCGCAGTCGGTTAAGCGTCCGACTTCAGCCAGGTCACGATCTCGCGTCCGTGAGTTCGAGCCCCGCGTCGGGCTCTGGGCTGATGGCTCAGAGCCTGGAGCCTGTTTCCGATTCTGTGTCTCCCTCTCTGTCTGCCCCTCCCCCGTTCATGCTCTGTCTCTCTCTGTCCCAAAAATAAATAAACGTTGAAAAAAAAAAATGATTGTATCTTAGACATTTCATTTTCTTCCCTGAATGCTTTAGTATCTAATTTTAGAGACTGGTACTCAAATCAACTGAGTTAACCACTCTGATTTATCCCAGAATTACTGATTGTGAGACTCAGAAGCAATATTTATCCTTTTAAATGCTATCACTCCCACAAATGTGCATGGAGCAGTGCACTGTGAAAGACAAGGCACCAGGGGTGGGGGAAGGGTGCTGCATAGGAGAATAACGCCCAGCCAATGAGACAATCACAAAAACTACGCTCGATAGATCAATATGAAATAAACTAACCACAAAACAAAGCTGTTATAAATGCTAAACGAAGGTGTGAGTAACACGCTGTGGGAATGTTTCATTCAAACTGGGTAAGTCAGGACAGATTGTCATGTGAAAGAGACTGAGAGGATCCAGATCTGGCATGAAATTTGAGGAAGTTCCGCGGGCACTGCAGACGCAGAGGGTGGAAGCTCTGGATATGCTCAAAGACTGCACAAGAGATGGGTAAGTTGGTAAGGCTCGTGTCTGTGGAGGGACGCAGAGGAAAGAGGTACTGGATAGGCAGTTAGGAATGCATCTTTGAGAATACAGAAACAGTTTTAGTTTGTAAAGAGTTACTAGGTTAAACTGCCTCTAACACGAGACAGAAAAATAGGACCCAGCATACGGTTTGCAAATACATTCCGGAATCATAAGCCTTCATGAATTCTATTTAACAAATTTGCCTCACCCACGCTGACTTGTTACTTGAGGTACTTCCTCTCTTGTACTAACAAACACCTGTCCTATATCTTCATATATTTCTTCTATTGCACAGCATTAAAACTCTTTTTTACTAAAATTTTGGAATTTTTGCACAGAACAGATCCAGGGACGCCCCTTCTTCCAGCCTCTGACCACTCCCCAACCTCTTTTCCAGTCGCAACCTTCCGAAACACGTTCCTTGCCACCCTCTGCCTCGAGGACCAGCCAACACCGTATTCTGAGCTTAGCTCCTCATCGCGAACCAACCACGGGCTCCCAGATTCATCAGAATTATTCCACGGAGGTGGATGCCACCGGCAATCGCCTGGTCAACTTGCACCTGGAAGTCTCCTACACCTACTTCTCTGGGCTTCTATTTCAACCAAGACTATGTGTCTCTAGAAGGTATGGGCCGAGGTGAGGCACTAGGGCGCTGAGCATCTCTTGAAGATGCAAAACCAGCGGAGCAGTCACGCCTTCTTCCAGGATATGCAGCAGCTGTCGCACTGAGTGGGGAAAACCTTGGACACCACGGAAACCACATGGACCTACAGAAGAACCGGAACCAGGTTCTTTTGGATCTGCACGCACTGGGGTCTCTGTGACTTCCTGGAGAGCCACTTCCTACTTGAGGAGGTGAACCGTCAAAAAGATGGTGACCACCTGACTCACCTCCAGAGGCTGCCTGCCCCAAGGCTAGGCTGGAGAGTAGCTCTTCCGAAGGTTCACGCTCAAGCGCAACTAGAAGTCTCCAGAACCCTGCAGCCTTTGAGGGGTCCCTCTGCATCCCCTCTGTGCCAGCAGTTTTTGCCTGAGCCTCTCCCTGGAGCCACCAGGCAGCCTTTTAACCACCCTAGAGCCCTCTCTCAAGCCGCGGAAATTTGTTTCCACCAAATGGAAACAATAAAGTCTTTTGCAGCAAAATAAGTAAGTAAATAAGTAAGCTCATTCATTAACTTAATTAAATAATATTTTAAAACACATATGAAGAGTTTTTCTGAAGTGGCATGTCAGAAAGATGAGAAAAAGAGTAAATTCGGAATTCACTTTGAAAACCCCCCAATAAGCAAAAGTCTCCCTAAAACTTAGTAGATTATCCCACAGATTGTCTGTATTTTAGTTCCAGAACAAAGTTAAAATATGTACACTATCAATTTTTTGAGTATGTTACCCATAAACAGAACCACCTTTCAATTCAAACCAATAATTTCCCAAATTTCCTACTGTCAGTTACATAATTCTGTCATTCCCTGGCATAGTAGAACGTGAAATTATTTTAAAGTAAGTAACAATCTGGGGTGCCTCGGTGGTTAAGTGCCAACTTCGGCTCAGGTCATGAACTCACGGTTTGTGAGTTCAAGCCCCATATCAGGCTCTATGCTGACAACTCAGAGCCTGGAGACTGTTTCAGATTCTCTCTCTCTCTCTCTCTCTCTCTCTGTTCCTCCCTGTCTTGTGCTCTGTCTTGCTCTTTCTTTCCTCTTTCTCTCTCAAAAATACAATAAACATTTTAAAAACTTTTTTTAAGTCAGCAACAATCTGTAAGAAAAGAAGAAGAAGGAGAAGAAGAAGTAAATTCATAGAGTGTTTTCAGTCCAAATATCATCTATTTCTTATGTTCAGCCCAAATCCATTTCACTGGATAACATTCAATGCTACTTAATAGTATAACAAATGAT
Organism: Leopardus geoffroyi; assembly: GCF_018350155.1. Lineage (NCBI taxonomy): Eukaryota > Metazoa > Chordata > Mammalia > Carnivora > Felidae > Leopardus > Leopardus geoffroyi. Next base: position 131,862,644 of record NC_059332.1, on the reverse strand, counting down.
CCCTTTTTGAGAGTCAAAACTGTCTCATAACTAAGAATTATATCATCAGATTTATTACTCAAGCATGTTCCTATGATGAATTTCCTATTCTCTCCTCTTCATGAAATTAACACCCACCCAACATCATTCCTCAATCAGTTGATACAAGACAAACAGTTGTCTGACTGGTCATGGGTGATATGCCAGCAAGTGAACCAGGTGCTGAAAGGAAGGAGACCATTTTTTATGCTTGTGATTAAGTTCATGCTGTTAATATTGGATTTCATTAATATTGTATTTCAAATTGAAAATCTTCTGTTGTGGCATTTGACATTCATGTCTATGTGTGAAATACGTGGGAATAAATAGTTACTGGGTCCTTTAAGCAGGCCAACAGCTGAGAATGCCCCCTTCCTCCCCACGCACATGACTGCAACTCAGGCCTCTAAAGCTGTGTGACCTCCTTCAGCAATTCCCTTCCTCTCTCAAGTCTCAATCTGATTTTCTGAAAATTAAGTAAGGTGAACTAGCTAGTCTCTAGGTCTTTTCCAAAATTTGAATCCATGAAAGAACAATTTAAAAGGAAATAGCTGCAGAAAATCCCAGCAAAGTCAGGCAGAATGTGAATAGCTCTAGGCCTTAGACTGATTAAAGCAAGAATATTTTTAGCCTAGTTAAGTTAAAGTAACTGTAGCTGGGCTGATATTAAATCTGAGTCTTGGGGTCAGGAGAGAGGGAAAGAGATTCACATGTGGAGCTATCTGAAATGGAATAGACTGCCTCAGGAAGAGACAAGTTCACCAATTACTGGAAGTGTGCAAGGAGAGGCTGGGAGTTCACCTGGCAGGACGGTTGAGGAGCTTATATGTGGAGCTCTGAGATCATCTTCAACCTTAAAGTATAAAATGGCACCATAAGCTGCTGTGCCAGAATCCAGTGTTCTTTCCTCTCATGGATCCCCCAGCAAAACCGCATCAACATTCTGTTACATTCAGCTAACACATGTATTGAGTCCTGTCCTTGCCAGGCACCAGGCACCATGCAAGTCCTTTAGGGCTCGCAAAGATGATTTGGAGAATACTCTGTACTGCTGAGGCATAAGACAGGAACATGATAGCTACCCGGGAAGTGGTGATAAGTGACACACAGTAAGCCCAGATAAAACGCCAGGAAAGATCAGGAGAGAGAGAGAGAGATCACTTCCAAGTTTGCAGAACAAGGATGGAGAACTAATGCAGAGTTTATGAAAGAGATAATGGTGGAGCAGAGCCCTAAAGAAAGGCACGAGGTACAAAGGGATAATTAATGACTTCTAAGACTTTTCCATTCCTGCGATTCCACATATTCCATTAAATGTTACGAAAATGACACAGACATGTTAGTTCCCCTACCTTAAAGTGCTTACTCTGCCCATCTTCTTGACCCATTAGGTTAATAAGGCAGGGGCCGTTGGGTCACAGCCTGCTGAGGAGTTGAACTAGATCAGGGGTTCACACTAGATGAGGAATCAGGATCACATTATGATTACCTTTGTGTAATGTCAGCAAACTGAAGCATCACATGCAATTTTAATAGCAAGACCAAGTTTTAAAAAGACATTATATAGTTAGAGAAGACTTTTTTTTCTACAGTAATTGGCTTGTATTTTTTATTCCAATGATAAACACACATTCATTATAGTGCTGACCTTATGTGTATTTCTATCCCTTGGTCAAGCAGATCATTTAGACAATGTACTACTATCTGAACATCAGAATTCAGTAGCCGCTTTTAATTTACTTTTAATTACCAATGAAACTTTACTTTTGGCTCTTTGGAGGAATTGTCTAATGGTAGTTCATATGAGATGTCACCCTTCTTTTTGCATCACTGCTGCCCTGGGCCCTCTTTTTAAACTGCTACATGATTCTTAGCACATAGTCTAGATTTGGGAGTTTATTCATGAATCTATAGTAAATCTTCAATGACATATCTCAACGAGGTTGATTATTGTCCTATTCTAGTGCAAGTAATTATAGTTTGAAATGAGTTTGCAAGTCTTTGCTATGCTTGAGTACATGCCATTACTACTTTTTTCAATATTTGACATCACATCATTAACAACGAAATGATTAATTATGTTTACATAGAGTAACTTAGGTATCTTGTTTGAAATGCAGACCTTCTGGTGTTACCAAACTTATGAAATGATTAATGTAGTATAGAAAGTATAGTACTAGCCATGCAAAGATAGTATTGTGATTGATTCCAAGAACTAATGGCATAGAAATGCTAATATATACAAGTATGGGGAAAAGAAGAATTGTATTGCCTCAGATCTATTTTAATGTAGTACCTACCAGAAAAAGCTATACCCCTGACTGGGACTGCTGGATGCCTGTCACCTGGAGGGAGCAGGTTCCCCATATCAAGAAAAGGAACAGCCACTACAGATTTGTTATTCTCAACACCCACCCTACGTCAGTAGTTTGGGCATACCCCTCACCTTCTCCTGTTTGTAGAGATCTGAATTCACTGTGTTACAGTTGATCACAAGCTTACAGTTGATCTTTTTTTGTTAAAGACTTCTTTGTCTCTAGTGTTATCTTTATGTATTAAAAATGTATCTGTATCCAAGAAAGACATGTGACTGATTAATATTAGAAAAGTTTGGGAGGTTTTCTTTGTTTTTTATAAGTACTATCAGTAGAAATAAACATTTAAATGCTAAGTCGCTAAATAAAATTCTGCAAATTTTTTCTTATTTTCATTCTATATTTTAGGAGGCCTGATATGATATGAATCCTGAGATTTCTTAGTACAGTTTTATTATTAATGCCTCTATTATACAAGTAGGAAAGCATCAACATAGAAATAAATGGGTATTATTCTAAGTCTAACAGGAAAAAAAAAACTGCTATTTGTATCATAAATAGTTTCTAAGGAGGATGGACCCTGTTCCTGGGTAGTCCTTTATTAAGCATCTTAATAGATTTGTTCATGTGTGTTTGGGAAAAAGAGCTAGAGAAAGCTAGGTTTCTTAGCATAATAGAGATTGAATTATTTAGAATTTCTAGAGAAACATGAAAATAAGGGTGTGGGAAATCAAGGGAGGAAAAAAGAGGGACTCACCAAAGGATAGAAAAAAATGCATGAGCTAAGAGTGAAACAGAAAACCCCAGTGAGGGCTAACTGCAAAAGATTTTGAAGAATATGAATGCATAATATGGATGAATAAGTTTTTGAATGAGCTATATACATCAAGGGACTCCTCTCCTTATCAGCTCACCAGTCAAACCTACTGTATTCACAATTGCTTTGAGTGTAAACCAACAAATATTCTGAGGGTCACCTTTGAATTAATTGCATATTCAACCAAGAAAGCACATGTGGAAGCAGAAGACCAGCAGTCAGACAAGACCATGAAAACATAAAGCCCTGGGAACAGACCGAAATCTTACAAAGACATGGAATTATTGAGTTCAAGCCAAACTCACCTTGAGTAGTAGTAAGCCTTTCTCACATGACATCTCATGTTGCATATTTCCAACTAAATCCAAATATTTCTGTCCAGAATATTCATTGATATGATATAAAACCAAAGAAATATACACAGACTATGGTCTTAGAGAGATTCCAAAGTAGAAAGAAAAGGTATATACCTTTTTATGGTATGTCATAGAAAGGGATAATTGGTGACAGCAAAAAATATAAAAAGGAAGGGGGGAAATTACAGAACCTACAGGCAAATAGATATAAATTGCTATTAGTAGAAAAAATGACTATTTTATTTATGAGACATTTTATACATACCTCATGGTACCCATAAAACAAAAATCTAAAACAGACATGAAACATTTGAAAAGGGGAAACTGAGCAAATTATCATGGAAAACCACCAACTTACAAAGGTATATAGACACACAAGGAAAAAGAAACAATGGAGATGCAAAGCAACCAGAAAATAAAAGATAAAATTGCATAATAAGTCTTTATAATAATCACTCTAAATATAAATGTAAGTCTAAATGTAAATGTAAAAGGTACAGAGTGGCTGGATGGATTCAAAAACAAGACCCAACTAATGCTGCTATTAAGATACTCATTTCAGCTCTAAAGATACATGTAGACTCAAAGTGAAAAAGTAGGAAGATAATACCCCAAGCAAATGGTAACCAGAAGAAAGTGGATGTCATCATACTTCATTCAGACAAAATAAACTTCAAGTCAAAAATGGTAACAAGAGACAAGACACAAACAAAGAAGGTTATTATTATTATATAATGATAAAGAGCTCAATAGATCAAGAAGATATAACAACAATAAATATATATGCTCCCAACGGAGAAATACATGACAATACAATAATAGTAGGGGAATTTAGTAGCCCACTAACAGTGATGGATAGATTGTCCAGACATAAAAACAACAAGAAAACATTGAGATTGAATCACATTTTAGAACAAATGGGCTTAACAGACATATATAGAACATTCCATTCAAAGGCAGCAGAAAACACATTATTCTCAAATACACATGGAACATTCTCTAAAATAGATCATATAGTAGGTCACAAAACAAATCTTAGCAAATTTGAGAAGACTGAAATACCAACTGTCTTCTCTGACCACAATGTCATGAAATCAACAAGAGGAAAGTGACTAGATCTACAAATATGTGGAAACCAAGTAACACTTTTCTAAACTAGTGAGTTAAAGAAGAAATCAAAAGAGAAATAAAATGTTATCTCAAAGCAAATGAAAATGAAAATAAAACATATCAAAAATGTGGGATATAGCAGTTCTGAGAGAAAAGTTTTTAGTAATAAATGCGTATGTTAAAGAAGTAGAAAGAGGTCCAACAACCTGATTTTATACCTCAAGAAACTAGAAAAACAGGAAAATTAAGCCTAAATTTAGCAGGAAAAAGAAAATACTAAAAGTCAGAGCTGAAATAAATGAACTAAAGGCCAGAAAACCAATGGAAACGGAGAGCTGTTTATTTGAAATAGTAAAAAAAAAAAAAAAAATGACAAGCCTTTATATAGACTAACCAAAAGAGAGAGAGAAAGACTTAAACAAATAAAATTAGATATGAAAGAGGAGACATTACAACTGATAGTACACAAATGCATAGCTCATAAGAGACTACTATCAACAATACATGCCAAAAATTACCTAACCTGGAAGTAATGGACATATTTCTAGAAGCACACAACCTACCAAGACTGAATCAGGAAAAAATAGAAAATCTGAACAGACCAATAAAGAGTCAAGAGATTGAGTCAGTAATCAAAAAACTCCCAGCACAGAAAACTTCAGGACCAGATGGCTTCACTGGTAAATTCTACCAAACATTTAAAGAGGAATTAACACCAATCTTTCCCAGAATCTTCCAAAATATTGAGGAAGAGGGAACACTTCAAAACTCACTCTATGAAGCCAGATTTACATTGGTAAGGATATCACCCCCAAAAAAGAAAACTATAGACCAATATCCCTGATGAATATAAATGATAAAATTCTCAACAAAATATTAGCAAATTGAATTCAAGAGTACATTAAAAGGATTATATACCATGACCAAGTGGCATTTATTCTTGGGAAGGAAGGATAATTAATATACACAAATTAATAAATGTCATTCATCATGTCAATAAGATGAAATATGAAAATCACATGAGCATCTCAATACACATATGGCATGCATTTCACAAAATACAACATCCTTTCATGATAAAAACTCTTAACAGATTGGAAATAGAAAAACTTATTTGAACTTAATAAAGGCAATATATGACAAACCCATAGCTAATATTATAACTCAGTGGAGAAAAAACGAAAGTATTTTCCCCAAGATCAAGAACAAGACAAGGTTGCCCACTCTCACTACTCTTCACAGATTGGAAATAGAAAAACTTATTTCAACTTAATAAAGGCCATATATGACAAACCCGTAGCTAATATTATACTCAGTGGGAAAAAAATGAAAGTATTTTCCCTAAGATCAAGAACAAGACAAGGTTGCCCACTCTCACTACTCCTATTCAACATAGTACTGGTGTTCTAGCTAGAGCAACATATTAGGCAAGACAAAGAAAGAAAGAAAGTATCCAAATTGGGAAGAAAAAATAAAACTGTCACTATTTGCTGATGATGTGATATTCTATATGGAAAATCCCAAAAAGTCAATCAAAAAACTATTGTAATTAATCAATGATTTCAGTAAAGTGGCAGGTTACAAAATCAACTTACAGTAATCAGTGGCAACAAATGGAAAGACATGTCATGATCATGGATTGGGAGAATTAATATTGTGAAAATGGCCATACTACTACCAAAACTGTTTACAAATTCAACACAATCCCCATCAAAATACCAGAGGCATTAATCACAGAAATAGAAGAAACAATCCTAAAATTTATGTGGAACCACAAAAGACAGTGAATAGCCAAAAACAATCCTGAGGGAAAATAAAATAAAATAAAATAAAATAAAATAAAATAAAATAAAATAAAATAAAACAAAGCTGAAGGTATCACAAAGGTATCACAAAGTATAGTAAACCACAGTAATAAAAGCAATGTGGTACTGAGACCAAAATACATACATAAACCGATGGAACAAAATAAAGAGCCTAGAATTAAGTCCCAGCATATATGGTTAATTAGTGTTTGACAAGGGAGCCAAGAACATCCAATGGGGAAAAGATAATTTCTTCAATAAATGGTGCTGGGGAAACTAGAGAAACACATGCAGAACAATGAAATCAGACCCTTATCTCAAACTGCTCACAAAAGTTAACTCAAAATAGATCGAAGACTTAAACATAAGACCTGCCACCATGATACTCCTAAAAGAGAACATAGGGAAGAAGTTTGTCAATATCAGTCTTGGCAATGATTTTTTGGAAATGACATCAAAAGCACAAACAACAAAAGCAGAAATCAAAAAATGAGATTTGATTTCATCAAACTCAAAAAATTCTGCAGAGCAAAAGAAATGATTTGCAGAATAAGAAGATATTTTTAAGGTAATGAGGACCTGGAAAAGGTGAAGAGGGCTGGAGAATAGAAAAATCAGTCATGGGCTTTGGAATTATTTCAAGGAAAAATTGACAGCCTGAGTTAATGATTATATATGAGGTAAATAGAGGATGGTAGCAATTCAAAGATACCGGCATGTTTGAGTCTCTTGAGCCTGACTTTTCTCTGGGTTTGCAAAGTTTCTCCAGTTACATACGATGCTAATTAAAGTGTTTAACAAACCCCCCCCAATTAATCTGAGTTTTGTTTCTTAATTCTATTAAAATTGAAGGCATCGACTTGTTCACAGTTCTTCACCACAGTCCTTGTTCATCTGCTGAGCTCCATAGCTACACTTCAAAGCTATGCCTTCATCAGTCTAGCTATTGATTGAATTACCATTCAAAAAATTCAAAATAAATAAATATCAAAATCATCCCCATACTTTACATGAGTCTCTATAGAACAAACGTCAAAGTTTTAAGTATAAAATGAAGTGCACTTTAAAACCCAATCCCAGCAGGACTTGCCACCCTCATCTCTGGCCACTTTCCTCAGTGTTCTAGCCACTCTGGACCCCTCATACTCCCTAAACACACCCTGCAATTCTATGACTCTCCTCCTTATTGATGCTGTTTCTCTGTCTAAAGTGCTTTTCCAGCTCCAAAAATCTAGTCTATGCATTAGTTATGAGTAAATCTTCCATTCATCTGTTAACACTCAGCTTCCACGTCACAACTCTGTTTCCCAGCCCAAATCCTAATCCAAGCTAAGTACCTCATGAAGAACCTTTTATATGTGCACTATCATAGAGGGGCACTTACTTGTCCCCCATTCCTCACATTTCCAGAGTAGAGAGGAGCTCTTCTCAGGAGGGTGCTGTCTACCCCCTCGCCTATACTTTCCCGAAGGATGAGAGACTCCTTAATCCTGACAATGGGAAGAAGAACTGAGACAAATAGTTCAGCTCCTTTCTCTGTTTCAGAGCAAAGTCCTCAGGACACATCTTTTCTTCCTATCCATTAGCAACTATATGAGGAAGGCTCTGTTTTTGTAAGACCCCAAGTTATGAGGAGATAAATTCAATTCACAGATGGAGAGAACATATGAGAGAGCCAGAGTGTGGCTGTAGATCTAGCAACACTCTCTAATTCGTCATCATCGACACAAAAGCAGATATTTTTCCAATTATCTGTTTAAATTCCTTTATGTGCTTTTCAGTTTATTTTTGCAAACTCAGGAGGTAAAGAGGAATGTTATTGATTGGCCTACTCCAGCCCTAACTTACTGGTTAAAGAACTAAAAATACAGAATAATAAGTCCTGGACCAAAATGTAGGCAGTGCATGGAAAGACAAGGGAAAGAGTCTGAAGTTTTTGATGCTTTAGGACACTTAAGCCACCTGGGTTTTGACCTCAGTGGTTTTCCTTGGCTTTTATTGTCACTATGTGGCTGGATTTTACTTGTTGAGGGAATGTGGGGCTTAGTAATCATCGTCTGTGTAGTACTCTGTGGCTAAACTTGACCTGACTTATACCAACACAGCTATGGCGTAAAGCAGGCCAATGGGACAGGGATTATATTACAGGTAAGAGAAACTCTTTGGTTCCAATAAAGGTTAACCTTAAAGTAAGCAGAGAGCTTTAGTGCACAGGCTCTTTCGGCATTTATGGGTAGATCAAATTTAACTTGTTTTATTACATTTCTCAGTCAGATCTACAGGCTGCATATCTGAAGTACAGAAGCAGCTAAATTACTCACAGAACACAGACTCCTACTGGAGTAGGTCTCATACCAGGCATAAGTAAATAGTACTAAATATGCTGCCCAGACTGCATTTCTGTATGTTGTTTTGAAATACAATAGTAAAAAGAAAATTATGGGAAAACTAACTTATTGGCTTCATACAGCCTTTTCACAAGCTTTTAAGAGTCACTCTCCAAACTTATGGCCTTAAGGGAGTTGTGATTAGCTATCCAAATGACCAAGAAATTGCATTTTGCATTTCAGAGAATTACTATGGCCTCAACACAGAAGGGACATGGATGCTATTTAAAAAACAAAAAACAAACAAAACTAAACTAAAACTAAAAAGGAACCAGTGCCTCATGAATAAAGAAAAATAAGCCACAAATGAAATAATTGCAAACTCAGAAACTAAGAAAAAAATTTAAATGTCTGGGCCTGGAACACACTGTTGTTAAGAAACATATTTACTGAGGAAGCCAAGGAAGGGCCACATGACTTCAGCCTTAGGGTCAGAACAGAAGCAATGGGACAGTGAACAAAGATGACGCTGAATAAGTGCAAGGAAAAGTGTTTTCCTTAGATGGAAAGTTGAGATTTCAGAGCACAGGCTAGGCAGTTATCAAAGAAAAGATGAGATCTTGAGGGCCAGGCTAGAAAGGTATGAAATAAAAGAATGAACCTGGGTCATGAAAAGAGTGTTTGAAGAGAAAGTGGTATTTTAACATTAACTAGAATGGAGAGATGGAAACAGAATGAAATCTAACAGAGGAAAAGAGGCTAGATCTCAGAGAACAATTTGGAAGGCTTCCCCAGGAGCTGTGATCCAGGAAAACTACTTAGAAGTGCACCCTTAAAGTTGCCTACAGACATTCCACAGGAAAAGCAAGTGGGGATCACTCTTGAAGAGCTGAACAATCTCAAGTGGTTATGGAAAATTAGATATTTTAAGGAAACACAGCTGTTTTCACAGAAACACAGTTATTGTCTATGCCCTAAAGGCACATGTCCAAGAATGCATGAAATTTGAACAATTGATAACAACCAAGGGAAAGTGCATCACAGTAATAACCTGCATTCAGACATGGTTCTAATGGGAGAATACCTGCTGATCTCAGATCCAGAAATTCAAGCAGCAGGGCAGAGGCACAATATATTATAAACACAAATATCTGGTACTGAAAACAGGGAAAAAGAAAAGGAAAGAAGACCTTCACAACTAGACAACTTTTATGAATATGAAAGAATTCAGAGGCTTTGCCAACAAGTACACCATCTAAAGAAAAAATTAATAAAATAACAAGACAGGTCTCAGGAATATGATGAAAAAAGACTAATCATCAATCTTTGACCTATGTATATATCTATAATCAGAGTACTAAATAAGGACCACTTTCCATACAAATCTGAAATAAAAATAAAATTGAAAAGTAAAGGCACCAAGGAACTGAATAGCTATCAATTTAATAGAAATAAAGAATATACAATTTTTGAATGTCCATGCAACATTTACAAAATTCAAATATATAATTGGACACAAACAAAGTCATTTCTTTAAAGTTTATTTAGAGAGAGAGAGAGCACAAGCTAGGGAGGAACAGAGAGAGAAGGGGAGAGAGAGAGAGAGAGAGAAAGAGAGAATCCAAAGCAGGTCCACACTGTGAGTGCAGAGCCCAATGCAGGGCTCAAACTCACAAACCATGAGATCATGACCTGAGCTGAAACCAAGAGTTGGATACTTAACCAATTGAGCCACCCAGGCTCCCCGGACACAAATGAAATCTTAAACTATCTTAAAGTAAAGAGGAAATGGTCTAATCAAACATGTCAGATTTAAAAAATATTTTCTTAGAAATTAAAAATCATAGCTCTAGATTATACTTAGATAAAAGAGAAAATCAAAGGGAATTGAAAGAGAAAACTTTAGCCAAAACTTAAGGAGCACAGCAAAAGCTAGACTCAAAGAAAACATAAAATGATAAATGATTTTATTGTGAAAAAAAAAAAAAGAAAGAAAAGGACCAAAAAGGAATAACCAAAAAAAAAAAAAAAAAAAAAATCAGAGGGGAAAAATTGGCAGTGAATATGAAAGAGATAATCATAGAAGAGCTAACTTCGTGATCAAGAATATGAAAATATGCTCAAATTCACTGATAGGCTGTGAAATTTAAAGCAACAATATCTCTTTAGACCTCTGAGACTGGAAAGAATTATATACTTTGGTCGGGACCCATTACCAACCAGTAAGGTTACAAGAAAAAGTATACTCTCACACATTGCTGTTAAAATGCAAATTGTTAGACTTCTTTAGAAAATAATCTGGCATTCTTCATTAAAATTAAAAAGAATATACAGCAATCACACTCCTGAGAAATCAATCCTACAAAATAAAGGCATCAATATGTAAGGACATAAAAACAAAAATATTTATTTAGCATTATTTCCAGGACAAACATAAATAAATAAATACACAGAGAGATGAGATGATAGATGATAGCTGATGATAGATAGATGATAGATAGATAGATAGATAGATAGATAGATAGATAGATAAAAATCCTGAGAGAGGGGAAATTGTATTGGTTTTCTATTATTAGGTAACAAATTACCACAAATTAAGTGACTTGAAACAGCACACATTTTATTTTCTCATAGTTTCGATGGGCTCGAGGCATAGTTTAGCTGGGTCTTCTGCTTAGGGTCTTAGGAGTTTGCAATCGAGGTATCATCCAAGCTGCATTCTCATCTGGTGAGTAGACCAGGGAAGAATCGACTTCCAATCTCACTCAGTTTTTTGGCCAAATTCATTTTCTTGTGACTATAGGGCTGAAGTTTCTGGTTTCTTGCTGGTTCTTGGGTAGAGGCTGCCCTCATCTCTCAAGTATCACCTGGTCACTTGTAGTAGACCCATAGCTCTTTGCCAGATGGGCCCCCTCAACATAGCCACTTCATCAAGCCAGTGAAGAGAGTCTCTACAATGAATCTGCCAGCGAGTCAGAGTCTTATATAATGTAACATAATCACAGAAGTGACATCCCATCACCTTCGCCATATTCTGTTGGTTGGAAGCAAGTCAGAGGTCCTGCACATAGGCTGCAAAGGTGTGAACACCAAGAATGGCCATCGTGGAATTCCTATTCCTTAGAATCTGTACCTCCACAAAAGTTAAATCTCATCAGTTCAAGAAGGTTAGGTAAATCGTCATGTGTTCATACCACTGAATATCATTCAGTCATTATAAAGAATAAGTTTATATCACTTGATCTGACAGGATTTCCAAAGGCATTGTTGCGTGAGAAAAGCAAATGCAGCAAAGTTGAATAATATGATCCTAAATTTATAAAACAATTAATCCCTCCCACTCATGGACTCCTAAGGCAGCTCTTCTTTAGAACAAACAGTGGCAACTTTTCTTAAGGTGTCAGCTAAAGGATAAACAGATGTGGAGACAGGGAAAAATTGCCCTTAGGAATCTGATTTCAGCCACCGTTGCAGGAAACCTGCTCACATAGAGGTGGATTTTTCTCCTTATTTATGGTAAATGCATGTTGTCAAACTAACATATTGATAAGCAATTTCTTCCAGTTCAGTTTAAATTTATATCTTACGGTGTCCGGACCACTGGCATACACTAGCATTCTACTAAGACTTAAAACAACATTGCCTCGGGGCGCCTGGGTGGCTCAGTTGGTTAAGCATCTGATTTCTGTTCAAGTCATGATCTCATGGTTCGTGAGTTCGAGCCCTGCGTTGGACTCTGCTGACAGCTCAGAGCCTGGAACCTGCTTCCTGCTTCCAATTCTGTGTCTCCCACTCTCTCTGTCCCTCTCTCATTTGAGCTCTGTCCCTCTCTCTCTCAAAAATAAACAAGCATTAAAAAAAATAAAAATAAATAAATAAAACATTGCCTCCTTCTAACTTTTTTCCTTCAAATATCATGGAATCCCTGTTATGAACTTTGGTGACAGTGTCTTCATTAGACTAAACACTATGTTCTGGAAACATTATTGTGCTTAGAATTATAGTTCTAGTAGCTCAAAATTTTGCCTCTGTTTTAAACCTCATAAATAAAACACAAGTAATATGTTATGGGCTACGGGATTGGTCTTATAATGTCAAGTGTGTAATCATTTTTTGAACTTTAAAAATGAAGCCTCGGACCACATATCTGACAAAAGATTCATACCCGGGAAAAACAGCAAACTCAAAACTCAACAGTAAGAAAAGAAATAATCCAATTAGAAAACAGGCAAAATACAAGAAGAGACATTATACTGAAGAGGATATAAGCATATGAGAAGATGATCCACATCAGTAGCCTTTAGAAAAATACAAAACACAACTCCATTGTATTATTACTGCACATTTATGAGAATGACTAAAATAAAATGGGAGTGACAACACCAAATGCTGGTAAGGATGTAGAGAAAATGTATCATTCTTGGTATACTTCCCTGGTGGAAACGTAAAATGGTGCAGCCACTCTGGAAAATAGTTTGGCAGTTTGTAAAAAAAAACTAAATCTATGCATACTTACCGTATGACCCAGCACTACCATTTCTGGGTATTTATTCTAGAGAAATGAAGAAGTTTGTCAACACAAGCATGTGCATACAAGTGTTCATAGAAGCCTTATTTGTAATATCCCCAAACTGGAAACAATTCAAATGTCCCTTAAGGGGGCATGACTGAACAAACTGTATACATCCATACCATGGAAAACTACTCAACAATAAAAAGGAATGAAGTCTTGATACACACAACACCTTGAATGGATCTCAAGAGCATTGTGCTGAGTGAAAAAACTCCCAATCTCAAGAGGTCACCTGCTCTCCGATTCCATAGATTATAACATTCTTTAAATGACAAAATCATAGAGATGTAAAACAGTTTACTGGTTGCCAGGGATCAGAGGTGATACAGGGTGGAGGGTGTGGGTATGGCTATAAAGGGGTAGCACAAGGGAATTTTGTGATGATGGAGCAGTCCTATATTTTGATTGAGATGGTGGTTACACAAATCTATACATATGACAAAAGCTCACAGACTACGTATACATACATACACATAACACACACACACACACACAAGTGCATGTAAAACTGGTAAAATCTGAATAACACCTGTGGATTGTACCAATGTCAAGGTTTCCCGGGTTTGATACAGTACTATCGTCATGTAAGATGTTATCACTGGGGAAAACTAGGTAAAGGGTACGCAGGACCTTTCCATAATTACTTCTTATAACAACATGTGAACCTACAATCATGTCAAATAAAAAGATGTAAACACTGAGGCACAAGAGAGGATTTGGGCTGGCAGAACCTTACTCATCCCAATACAAGGCAGCTCAAACTGCAGCTGATGAAAGGGATCCAATCCTATCTAGACACTGAGCAGAAGGACAAACTGGGTGACATAATCTTTGAAAGTCGATTCCTTTCAATTGTAACTTGGAAATTGTGGACCTTAATATTTCAGAGAAAAGCTGGGAAATTTTGATATTTTGAATTTTATAAAGGGGGAGAAAACCACATTTGAAGACATTTTTATATTGCCATTATAATGTTATTGGAGTGCCACTGTGCTGCCACTCCATCTCCCTGAATAGCTTTCGGGGAGTTATGTTGGTCACAAGGCTTGACATAATTTGGGATGGGGATAAGGACAGGGAATGTCTAATCTTAGATGACAACAAAGTTTTACAACTGATTTAACTGAGGTGCACTTCTGATCCACTGCGTGTCTACACTGCCCACCAGTGGTCTCCGAAGACAGAGTAAGGAACAATGGTGATATTGGGGTAGGAGTTCATGAAGGTAAAAGCAGGATAAATTCATGATCTCCTCCCCACTGAGGGAGACAGTCACACCCTGGGTAACCACACTGGATTGAAATGGAAATGGATTGAGAAAACAAAAAGCTTGGGGGGAGTGTTCGAGATAGTGCCTATCTCCTACTTTTTACAACTCTATACAGGACAGCAAACTCTACTCTGGTGAAAATAGTATCTGATCCCTCTCAGACTCTCCACCATTGGATAACTGGCTTATCTGATCAGTGGCTTTGGTGAAGAAGTGTGGCTCAGCCCCTTTCTCTTACAGAGTAGTCTGACCTCCGGACACACATCTTTCTGCCAAACTCTGTTATGAACTAATTGGGACAGGTTTTTGTCCTTCAGACCAAAGGCTGCAATCTTAGATAGGTGAGTTCAATTCCATGGGATGCTGTAGGGAGTGATGTTGAATCAGAATTTGTGTAACTTGTTATCACCCTAGGTCAAGTCAAATAGTCTAAATTAGCCTTAACGAAAGGAAAAGTAATACTCTGATTACTATTTCTGATTCCTCTGTAATCATTCCTGAACTGGGAAGAAAAGAGGCATACAATGTGTTGGCTACTTCCAAATCTAATATATGTCACCTACCATAACAATGCAAGACATACCATTCATCCACTGTCTTGATGGCTGGCAAAATCTTCTGTTTATGTAACCCCAGAATATAAACTGCGCCAGCACAAAGGAATACCTGTGTCGAATTTTGTTAAATAACCTCATCAATTCCATGATGAACTGTCAGCACTCACATCAAAGTACAATTCTCAATATTAAAAGTATATAACAAAAGAAATTCCCCCAAGAAAACTCAGGTCCTGATTCCTCAAAGCAACTAAACATATAATATTTGGATCAGTAACAATTTAAAATGCTAATAAACATTTAGGATATTGAAATCAACATATACTGAAAAGAATGTTGATACATGTCTACAGTCGGTTAAGTTCCAAGATCTTTCTCCTCTCTTTATGAAATATAGAAAATACCACACTTTTATCCATTTCTTTTTACCTAGATATCTAAATAGAAAAGCACTAAGATACTAAAATAAAATTTTAAAGCTTGCAACCTAAATTTAACAAAGGATCTAGTTACTTTAAATACCTGGAAGGTGTCATTTAACCAAAGAGACTTACATGTGATCTAAAAACAGCTGAGGCAAACAGTGACATGTCAGAATCAGAATTACTTAAAAAGAAGAGTCTATGTCATTTTTAATTCCTTCTCTAAAACCTGCTCAAGTTCTCTACCCATTTTTCTCTGGAAAAAAAATAGTGTTTTTCTTATCAACTTGTGGCATTTCTTTATTTGGTCAGGATAGAAGCCATTTGGCATCTCTATTGCAATTATTCTCCCAGCTTCTCACTTTTCCTTTGATTTTATTTATAATGTGTTTAAACATATGCTATTGTTTTCACTGTTATATAGCTATATCAATCAGCCTTTTCCATTGTTAGCTCTTTTATTGCTTTAATGTTTAGAAAATCACTTTCTTTTTTTTTTATAAATTTTTTTTTCAACGTTTATTTATTTTTGGGACAGAGAGAGACAGAGCATGAATGGGGGAGGTGCAGAGAGAGAGGGAGACACAGAATCGGAAACAGGCTCCAGGCTCTGAGCCATCAGCCCAGAGCCTGACGCGGGGCTCGAACTCCCGGACCGCGAGATCGTGACCTGGCTGAAGTCGGACGCTTAACCGACTGCGCCACCCAGGCGCCCCTAGAAAATCACTTTCTGTCCAGATATTTAATAAACATGCACTTGTGTCTTCTTCCAAGTTTTTTATAGTTACAAAAAAACTGCAATCATTCCTTAGAGACAAAGAAAGACATGACTAATGAAAAAGCTTAACATGTTTTGTATGGGAAAAGTACTGTAAAGAATTGAACAATTCTAAAGGTGCCAGTTCTTTCCAAAACACAGTTTATACAATCCTGGGTAAAACATTAAGGATTTGTAGGCTAATCTAGACAGGAAAGAATAGGTACAATATATTTTATTTTTTCAGATGACATCAAAACATACCTAAAAGTTACATCAGTTGAAATAAAGAGTAGTAATGTCAAGAAATAGAGTAGAATGATGATAAATGGATAGATAGATGATAGATAGATAGATAGATAGATAGAGAGATGATAGATAGATAGATAGATAGATAGATAGATAGAGTGGGAAAGATCAAGATTACTGGAATAGAACAGATGGCACAAAAACAGACCTTAAAATAAAGATGTTAACATATGAAAAAGAATACATCACAAATCAGTATGAGAAGGAATGGATTTGATCACTGAAATCATACATTTGATCTATGTACCACAGCCCCACTGGGTTCTGGGAAGAGAAGAAAGGCAAAGTCCTGCTCCTATGGAGTCTAGAGTTTGGTGACGAAGACAATCCTATAAAATAAGTGATTAAACCCATGGGAAAGGGGATGTGTGGGGCACTAGGGGAGAATTTTAAAGTTGGAACAAATCTATATTTAGCAATTTGGGAAGGTAACCGTGAGAAAGTGACTTACAAGCTGAGATCTGAAGCAGCAGCTAGGTAGATAGTCATCCTGGCATAGAGAAGGGCATGGTGAACAGAAAGAAGTTCCCAGTGGCTAGAACACAGAAATTAATGAGAACCTGGCAAGAAATGAATCTGCAAAAGTAGGTAGGAGCCAGATCATCAAGACTCTGTGTGATATATTCGAGATTTGAACTTTATGTAAGGGTAATGAGAAGCTACTGATGAATTTTAAGTAGGCAAATGACTTGATCAGATTTGCCTTTTTAAAATGGATGAGAAGGGGAGAAGGTGGATGCCAAGAGTAGCAAGAAAGCTACTGGTGTCACTGTTCAAGTAACTCAGGTAAGAGATAATTGCGGCTTGAAGTGTTGATGATGAGGATGGAGAAAATGAAAATATCTGAGAAATATTTAGAGAGATTTTATAGAACTTGATGATATATTGGATGTGTGAGGAGGTGGAAAAGGTCAAAGATAATTATTTAATAAATAATATTTAGGACAATGGACTAGCTTGAGGTGGAGGGGTGGGTAGAGTATTTTATTGGATCCTTACTTCAAAACAGATATCAAAATAACCTAAAAATAGGAAAAGGAGTCAAATTTTTAAAAAGATGAAGCCAGCGAATTCCTTTAAGAAATCAAGGATGTCCAGGGGCGCCTGGGTGGCGCAGTCGGTTAAGTGTCCGACTTCAGCCAGGTCACGATCTCGCGGTCCGTGAGTTCGAGCCCCGCGTCGGGCTCTGGGCTGATGGCTCAGAGCCTGGAGCCTGTTTCCGATTCTGTGTCTCCCTCTCTCTCTGCCCCTCCCCTGTTTATGCTCTGTCTCTCTCTGTCCCAAAAATAAATAAACATTGAAAAAAAAAATTTAAAAAAAAAAAAAAGAAATCAAGGATGTCTGGATTGTGCCCCCATCTGACTATATTCCTACTTATTCCACCAAACCTACACCCCAGTCCCTGGGTAGCATGGTGTGAAATACCCATCCACCTTGTACTCAATGCCCTTGCCTGTGCTTGTTTTTTAGTTCATATTTATCTTTTCAAAGGGGCCACTCTCCCTTTACATCCCATCTCTATCTACTAAAATCCTACTGATTCTTCAAACTCCAGCTGAAATCCCACCTTCTCCCCAAAATCTTTCCTGGCTCTCCAATACAAATAATTTTTATTTTGCTGCTATGCCATTTTCCCTATATACTTTGTATAATAATTCTTAAATTCTCTCATTCCATGGTTGTTATATATGTCGGTCACTCCTAAAGACTCATAATCACCTCGAAATCATCACATTTTTTTTTTTAATTTTTTTTTTCAACGTTTATTTTTATTTTTGGGACAGAGAGAGACAGAGCATGAATGGGGGAGGGGCAGAGAGAGAGGGAGACACAGAATCGGAAACAGGCTCCAGGCTCTGAGCCATCAGCCCAGAGCCCGACGCGGGGCTCGAACTCACGGACCGCGAGATCGTGACCTGGCTGAAGTCGGACGCTTAACCGACTGCGCCACCCAGGCGCCCCAACATCACATTTTTATTAGCTGCAACCCAGCCATGTCCATTATAGCCCCCACTATACCCAGCGCAAAGTGCTTAGAATATATAAAAGTATATATGCTTTTATCAATGAATTCAATAATAAAGGCATTAATTTAATTTTGAATAAGTGTCTCTAGGTAAAAGCAGACATTCGCCACTTAACTAACTCATGAAAAGTTCAAGTTTTCTAAATCTTATCATCCTGTGAACTATTGGCTGCCTCAGGTTACATTCGGTTCACTTTATATTAACTTCAACTTAAAATAAATTATCACTCCTCTTCAGTTCTTGTCCTATGTGTCCTCAAGCCTCTATAAGTCTGCTCTTCCCCTTCTCTTTTCAGACGTGAAGAGGTAGGCTCCCAGTTATTATGAATTCAGTACTGCAAGGCTACGATGTTTGAATAAATGGTACACTGTCGGTTTTTAACACAGCCCAGACCTCTCTATGAGCTTTAATTTTTATTCCTTAGCCTCTCTCTCTTTCTTCCTCTCTCTCTCCCTCTCTCTCTTTCTCTCTGTCTCTCTTTAGTTTTTACATTTTTATTTCAAATAACTTCAGACAGATGGATTATACAAAGAATTTCTATGTATCCTTCCCCAGATTCCCCAAATGTTAATATTTCATCACAAATGCCTTGTCGTTTTCCCAGCCCACCCCCAAACATGTGTGAGCAAGTTGCAGTCACGATGCCCTTTATCTCTAAGTACTTTAGCGACTCCAGGTGTTTAAAATGCTACTTTGCCGAGATGGACATTGTTCTACCTGCCCTGGGTCATCTATTCTCATGGGAGGCTACCACGTCGCCTTCACTACAATAGCAAGGCCACTCAGGTGCTGCTCTCTTAGCCATCACTTCATCCCTTTAGGGCACCTGGGAAACATTTAGCTCTTCCCACTGCACTGAGGATTGTGAGATATCCAGTGGGAACGTGTCAGGTAGCTCCGTGCCACATTTGAGCCCAGAGACAACAGTGTGCTATCCTCCTCCTTGCTGGGATACAAAGAACTGTGAAATCCTCTTAGCTCTGTACGCCTGGACACCACACCGCCATTGCTGTTCCACAGTTGGAAAAACAAAAAGATAATCTTGCTGTCTGCATGACCCCCTTCCCTCCACCCCTTGTGCCCCACCCCATTTTCCCATACCCCACCAAGGTCTAGATCCTCCCTGCTCTCAGTTCCCCCAAAACTACCTGACAGACTCAGGTTCAGGCCAGGAGAATATGGTAGAGGCCCTTCCTCAGGAAGCCTCAACATCTAGCTTTTTTGCTTACCTTGTGCCTTTCTCCCCTCTCTCATAAGGACTGTCTTCTAGTTTGAGACATAAAGAACCGGCTTTCCCTGGATCATCAGTAATTCTATATTCTGTGTCCCCATCTGCACCCCCCAGGACCAAGGTTTTGGAAATACAAAAGGTTAAGATTTTATTTCCTTATTTTCATGTTTTGTTATATCTTCCCTTCCTTGAAGCAGTGAAAGCAGAAGCTTGTATGCTCAGAAAGGTAAAAGAAAGGAGAGTAGTTCATTATTAGCTCAAAGCACTATCACTCCATCCATATGGTAGGGTACATAAAGTCCTCAGAATAGCAAAATGTACAAAATGGTGCATAAACCATTGCTACATCAGCCTCCACATCAGCTTCTTGCACATACTAACAAAGTAGAATCACCATCCCCAATGGGAGCTATGACTCTATCTCTAACTAATAATTTCTTGAAGACAGGGTGATTCTTTGGGCCAGCAACATCGCATGTTTACTTACTTTATTGGTAACGGTCTGTCAGCACTGTACTCACTTTTAGAGTTGTGTGTTGACACTGTGGCAGATCTCTAAAGAAGGATTCGGAAAGTCCTCCAAGCCCTATTTTCACTACAGACACTGAGAACAATGTACAAAGTGAAATCCAAGTATTGTCTTACCCATCTTTTAACCTATTCATGGCTTTAAGGAGATGTGATGGGTGTGCATAAACAGGCAGTGAAAATGAAAATTCTAGCTGATAATTGATTTACAACCCCTGGCTTAAAAAAAAAATAGTATCAGTCTGTTTTCATTTTTGATAATCCATAAGTTATCAATGTATATATCCTCACAATTGAGAAGACATGGTTCTTATTGCTTGCTTAGGAAGAAAAAGACATTACCTATGCCTTTTACACTCAAGACTACTTAACTCTACATTTCCAGGTACCGTGTAGAAGAGTCTGGAGGTGGACGGCTGGACAGATTCCCTACCTATGTTTTAGTTTTCTCTCATAGAGTTACAAAACTGTATTCTTTTTTGACAGTTGGAAAAGATAGTCAGTTTTTAACAATGGGAGTGTTCCTTATAAAGTTTCCATAATTCCAAAGCAAACACAAAAGCTGTTCTCCAACAACCTGTTCCAATAAGGAAAGTTAATTTGGGGTCTTTTCTTCAGAGGAGGTCACAGCCTCTTCTCTGCCCCCACCCCCGTTCTCCTGTCCCATTTTACCCACAGATGGTCTTCCCATCCCGCCCATCACCTCAGATTTGCATAAACCTTACATCCAAGACCCGGAAGTGGGTGCTGCTTTTAAACCAAAAATCGCTTCTGAAACCACATACTACTCATCTGATTTCCAGCACATGGGCTTTGCACATCTATGATAATGGTTTTGTCATGTTCTTACAGCCGTAAGAAAGCTTATGTGAAACAAAGCGGAAGATTGGGATAATTAAAGTGCCCTAACCATAAATGGTCTTCTAAGTTCCTGCTAAAATATTTAGTATTAAATACTGTAAAATGTTTTAGAAATAATAATAAATAAGATAATTTTGCCCCACGGTTCCTCCAAGTATATTAAATCTAGTGATAACATAAGTCTTTCTTTACCTCTACGTTCACAATTGATGCCAGTGGAATGGTAGCAAATACACTTTCTTCCTTTTCTTTAATCTCTCCATTCTAGCATTTTAGGGCAATCAGTGACTCCCAGAAGATATCAGCTGAACCAACACGTATCCAAATGCCAGTCGTAGTTAGCACTTGTGCTAAACAGGCAGAATCTTTTTTTTAAGAATGTATTTTCACAGCTGCTATCTCAAGTGAGTTATTCATCTGGAGGTCTCTCAGACTGCCATTAGAAACAACACATAAAGAAGCCAGTTCAGACCCGGCACAGGAAAGGAGTTTAGCAACAAAAATCCTTTCTTTCATCTTCCATCACACTAGCAGATCTCAACCTGAATAACAATGAAGGTGCTTTAGATGGGATGCTACACGGAACACCAGGAAACATTTCCAGCCCGGGCTACATTTTTGCTGAAAATGCCCACTCTTCTCATAACACAGAACAAAAAAAAAAAAAAAAAAAAAAAAAAGGAACCTTTTTCCTAATAATGTTCCTTTGCTTCTATTTCGTTGACTGTGTCGACTCACCTAGCGTCTTCTCTGTTAAATGAATTTTAATACAGAACACTTTTGTCGGGCTATCTGTTTTCTTCTCTGTTGTCAGCTTAGTATCTGCCCTTGTTCCCAGTCACCTCCATCAGTTGTCCTTCTGGCTCCTGTGAGCAGCACAGAAAGCAGGGAGTCGCCCTGCCTTGCCTTGACCTCTTAGACTAAATCCTTCTGCTTAAGTACAGTACAGAATTAGCTCTGTGCCCAGATCGGTGCCTGGCATATGAAAGCACGCAGTAAATACTTGTGCATATAAAGAGTGAGCCAGGTAATTTAGAAACAATTTTTGCAGGTGAAAAGAGATATTTCGAATTTACTGGTAAAAAAAAAAAAATGTAGATGCTGTAAGATTTTGGCCCCTTCACTATTTAGATATGAAATTTATTTTCTAATTTTTGGAAACAGAGGATGATTGGCTATTATTTTTATTCCATCTGAAATTCAACAGAGCGCTATTGATAACTCTGACCCTCAGTCCAGACAGTGCTTGTTCTATTGCAAGACTCTGCTTCTTAACACTGCCTTCGTTCTGTGGAAAATTTCTGTCTCCTCCGTGCTGAATTGGAGAAGCAGTGATTCAGGAGATGGGAACAGGAAAGCAAGAGGAAGCCGTGCAGGAAGTAGAATGGATGAGAGAGCAGCCCCTGAAACAGACAAGCAACTGACTGAAACCCACTTGGGTGAAAGCCAAGTATCCTGCTGCCCTCCTCCACCTTCTAGGCCCCCATCAAGTGCCATTCTCCAAAGAAAAGGAATCGATGCATTATGTGTGCTTGTCTGTGCATGCCTCAGCAGTGGTGGTATGGATAATTCATATTTCAATTTGAACCACGATGCCTAGTGGTCTTCAAGTCTAGTTATTGGAAAACCGGGTCAAGTATTTCTGTTTTAAATAACAATCACTCACTCTCTACTGTGGTTTCAATCACAAAATCCATAATAAATTTAATTGAAAATAAAAAAGGTAATTAAGGGTCGTTTTTTTTTTATCACAATGCCAAAAGAATAACAATTAACAAGCATGAACCACCCAGACAACACATAATACACTCACAGCAAATAATCCTTTTTGAAATGTGCAATAAATCCAACAATCCACGCGGGGACTTGCACAGAAAAGGCTTTGCAAGCCTGCCAAGTGTTGACGGGGACACCACACCTCTTAGCAGATTACTGAGGTAAGAGTTCTCAACAAGCCTTGAAATGCACTTGATTCCATTTTATCACCGAAACTTAGTAATCTTAACAGCTTGTAAATAACCAGTAAGTATCTTTCAGTCATAAATTTTAAAAAGAGAATATATTGAACTATGTGTGTCATGGATTCATAGGTAGAAACAAAGAAGTTTGCATGTTTGGACCAGTCCCTTAGCCATTGGGAGGTTCCTGGCTTCCTACAGGCATTTCTCACCATCAGGCAAGGCCAGTGAAGAAGAGACACCTGCATCCCTAGAAAGACTATGCTAGTGTCAGTCTCTCCCTCCTCCTGTCTTTATACCCCTATTTTCCTCATGCCTTGGCCAAGGTCATTCTGAGTGAGGGAAATGAAAAATCAGAATCTGACTCTCCAATGGAGAAGGGAAGGAAGAAATGGCCCGTTGGACACCCTTCTCACAATGATGTTCACACGATTAACACTGCATGAAGGCTCCCAGGCAGATGAGAAGGTGGATGCCACCTCCAGAGCCTTGCTGGTCCAGAGGGGGTACTTTTTGTAATTTGCACAGATAACACCTGGCAAGAGGCAGCTCTTCTGTTGGATGTCTCCCATGAGCTCCAGACTTTTATACACAACTAACTATCCAGGATCGCTGCTCCAGTTGAAGAGGCTTTTCGGACTTCACGAGATCTCAGCTGAGCCTCTCATCCTGCCCCCAGCACCATCGGTCCAGTTGCTTGTGCCCAAATCCTTGGAGGCATCCCTGAGTCTTCTTTCTCACATTCACATCTATCAGGAAATCCCTGGGCCGTACCTTTCAAATACCCAGAATCCAGCAATTTATCACCATTTCCACTAGCTACCATCCTGATCCAAGCCACCATCTTAATTCAACTGGAATATTGCGACAGGCTTCTAGTCAGAGTCCCTGCATCACGCTCTTCTGCCATAACTTATTCTCAACACAGTTGCCAGAGAGAAACTTTAAAGATGAAAATCAAATTCTAAAAGCTCTTTATCTCATCTATATTAAAAAACCAAGCTCCACTAATGGCCCACAAGGCCCCTCATGCGCTATCCCCTGCTTCTACTCTGACCTCACCTACTTTCACTCTCCCTCTCACTCATTCTGTACCAGAAAAATGCCCTCCTTCTTGTACCTCAAATACACCCATCATGCTCCCTCTTCAAGGCCTTTGTACTGGACCCTAGCTCAAAGCACAAATCTTTGCAGGGCTAATTATCTCATTGTTATGGGTTGAACTGTGTATTTCAAAAAATGATATGTTGAAGTCCTAACCCCTGGTACCCAGAAATGTAACCTTATTTGAAAATAAGATCTTTATAGATGTAATCAAGTTAAAATACAGTCATTATGGTAAGCCATAATTCAACATGACTCTTGCTCTTATAATTAGTGGAGAGGACACACAGAGACAA
This sequence comes from Leopardus geoffroyi, assembly GCF_018350155.1. Lineage (NCBI taxonomy): Eukaryota > Metazoa > Chordata > Mammalia > Carnivora > Felidae > Leopardus > Leopardus geoffroyi. The sequence goes on along the minus strand of NC_059332.1, from coordinate 131,838,003 downwards.
ACACAGAGAAGGTCATGTGCAGAGATGGTGACAGAGATTGGGGTAATGTAACCGCTAAGAATGCCAAGGATTGCCAGGAGCTACCAGAAGCTAGGATGAGGCAAGGGAAGATTCTCCCCTATGGTTTCAGAGGGATCATGGCCCTATCAACATTGATTTAGATCTTCTAGTCTCTAAAGTTATGGGAAAATAAAGCTCTGTTGTTTTAAGCCACTAAGTTTGTGGTATTTTGTAATAGTAGCCACCGGAAATTGTGTAGATGTTAGCTTCTCAAAGCAGCCTCTCTTGACCACTTTATTTAAGATATAGCCCACATTCTATACCACCATTACCCTGTTCCATAGCTTCATAGTGGTTAGCTTTTAACATATTATGTAATTTAGTTATTTGCCATTTTTATTGTCTTTTTCCAGTAGAGTATCAGCTCTCTGAGGACAGAGAAATTTGTTGACTGATATACTTCTAGAACCTAGCACAGTGTCTGGCACATAGTAGGTGATCAATTAATATTTGGCAATAAATAAGGAGAAATAGTCGTGCCTCCTTTCCTTTAGAGTCTGGTGCTGGACTTTCTAACAATGAAATGTGCTGTGGGATTGCTTTGTTAATCAAGGCGATAACGTGCTTTTTCTGGAGTGTACCAAATATCTCCTTGTTATTCACAAAAGGTTAAGATCTAATACTTCTTCCATATGGAATGCTATCAAGAAGTCATCAAAGCACTGAGACACATGAAATTTAATTTGAGGAAATATGATTACAGTGCTTCATAGTATATGAACTCTGGAAAAAATGGACCCTTATTTATACAGTAAAAGGCAAAATGATGTTGAGTAGACATAGGAAGAAAAGCAAATTATAGTTTTTATGAATTAAAATATTCTTACTTGGAAGCATAACTGTATTTCCCTAAGCTGCCAAAGCCCTTGATTATATGTAATTTGGGCAGGTATTTCGGACCTCTCTACTTGACACAGAACCATGGTTTAAGGTCATTAAACTGTTTGCGAAAATAAATAGGCATTGCCTATGGGATATTTGTGTTAGATTTATTACTCTCAACTATTCAATAAAACATTGTTGTCACTTATAAAAGACAGAAGCCCAAGTAATTACAACCAAAAGCGAAAGGAGCCCAGGCAATTTAACAATAAGGCTCCTTGGGCAATACTACCGTGAACCTAACATCTGAAAACAAAACAACTTACTAATGAAGAAACCTGCAAGGAAGTGGCCAACTGTACTCAGGATGAAGGTGAGCACAGCCCTAGAGAAATGGTCATGACATGCCCCATGATTGGATGATTCATTCATTAAAAGATATCCAGGTCTTTGGGTGGCATTTAATCCAGGCACACTACGCCCTGTATTCAAGGAAATCCCAATAACCCTGCATGCTCGCAGGCATATGGGATTCCCGAAAGTCGAGAGGCAAGTGAGTACATGAGCCACACATTGCTGGTCTTCTTAGTCTTTTGGTAAATTCCTCCTGGGATGGAGCAGGTAACTAGAAAGGCTACAGGGCAAAAACACAGAAACGAGGCACCCCTCACTTTCAAAGGTAAAGGTTGCCCCATCTTGTCCCTGCCACTCCCCCCCCCCCACCTCCCTTAGGAAGGACAAGAAGGGATGTGAAGTGATTGGCCTCCACACCTCCCACCCCATCCATCTTTGGTACATGTGCTCACTCAGGGTGACCTCCTGGATAAAGTAGAAGTTTCAGTTTTTCATCTCAGCACGCCTTTCAAACTTCAGGGAATAGCTGCTCCTAAAATCTAGCATTCCTGCAGTGATGAAACATCCATGCAGTCCTTAATCTTGGTGATTTTTACAGATTGTAATTCATAGATAATATTAACCATCAACTTTTCGAGGCTAAACAGTATCAATATTTCTATTCACTACATATATGGATGGATGTCTGTGTATCCACTTGACTGTCTTCATGGCTGGTTACTTTTTTTGACCCACATATGGTTACTTTTTCTCAAAAGTTAATTCTAGGATTTCATCTTTCCAGGTGCAGATGAGTGAGGTTTTATTCAGTTGTAGCTATTTTTCTCAATGTCTTTCCAGATGATGCTTAATATTTTTGTGGCCATTTAAAGTTACTATTAAGGAACACTTGTGAGGGTTTCCAGTTGTTTTCTCCCCTGTTATTCCCAGTTTTGCAGGAAACAAGGTACAATGACTCCCAGATTTCATTTTTAGCTCACATTTGATGTCTTAGAGCCTACAATTTTATAATAATTTATGACATTTTCAGTGTGCTTCGTAATTTTCAAAATGCATTCATATATAGTGTCCTTGGACCCAGGCATATAAATAGGCCGACTATTAGCTCCAAATACAAACAAAACATGACCATTCATGACCATTCATGTAGCCAATAAGTGGTGAAGCCATTTGATTCATATCCCATACCACACCCAACTCAAAAGTGCAAGCCTCTCCTTTATTAAAAAAAAAAAAAAAAAAACTTTAAAATGTTTTCTTCTAAACTCTTACAATGCTTTAACCCACACTGAAAATGTTTTCATTTCCTCAGCTTTCATGCAGGATACCCCCTTCCAGCCCTGAGGTCAGCAAACTAACAGAGCTTGGCATGCTCACCAGCTAGTTCATATTCTCCTGTGCAGAGATGCCAATGTCTCCCCCAGTCATTCCGATCACAGTAATAGATATCCCTAGAACTAACAAGTGCATCCTGATACGTGTAAATATACTTATTACATAACATATAATTGCATTTGCTCTACAGATATTTAATTGACATATAATATTAATTTCAAACAGAGTAGAAAGTGGGAAAGTTAGAGGAGTATTACCCAAGAGACTAAGCATCTGGACGTTCATATTCAGGCGGTCACTGAGACCCTTGTACACATTTTCTCTGTGCATTATCACCAGAGAACAATTTGGTTGACAATAGGCAGCATTCTTTATTCATCTTTGTATCCCAAGCACCTACATATCATAAACAATAAGTGCCTGCCAATGAATATATCAAGCACCATCAGAAATTTATAAGTTTCTGCTTTTATGATCAATTCCTCCTCTGATCCCTTAACAGTCATCATCTTCTGTTTTAGAGTTTTCTTTCACCCACACTATCTATTCCTTCCTCTATCTGGCACAAATTAGTAATCCCCATATTTCAACATGGATTCTTGTATGCTATGTATGTGATGGTTATGTATACCATTTGACCTCATAATTAGTATCAATTCAATTCTTTTCGGTACCAAAAAATAGAAACCCAGTTTAGGTTCTGATAATTCATTTACTTTGCCTTTGATTTAGACCCTTCCTAAACATTTTTGAAAGGAAAAGCAAATACTCCATTGGTTCCTCCTTTTCACATTAATTACCTGATCTTGTGAGCATCCGGCATGGTGCTGGCACTGCCAGGCTATTATACAATAATGCACAAAAGGAGGGAGGGATGTCACATCGCTATGGAGATTTTACCCTGGCATTTTACAGAACATATCAGGAAACGTTACCATTCAGATACATACAGAACATATCAAAACGTTACCACTCTGCATAGGGAAGGCTGGGAAGGAAAGTTAGAAGGGAAGGAGAACAAAAGAAAGTACACGTTTCCTAACAGGGCATAGGATATACTTGCATCCAGTGGAACTATGCAAAGCGTGCAGATTATCAATCAAGAGCCAAATACCCCTCTGATATATCAGAGTCACATTCTGTGTTTATTAGGAAGAGATATGATTTTGAAAGGCTGAGGAAGATTGGTTTAATCTATGTCACTATTTCCTCTTCATGAAATACTAGTGTCATGGATGCTGCATTACACTGCCAAGATCCTGTCTTTAGCAATGATAATTTGTTCCTCAGCTATGGAGACAGTTCTCAGCTGTCAACCTTTTTCCAGAATTGCCTCCACTGAAAAAGTTCCCTCACCCAAGGTCAACTTCAAAGGCAGCCCACAACAAATGACAATGCGGAGGTAGGAAGACTCAGGCCCTCAAACTAACTGAATATAACTCTGACGGGCTCGACACTTCAGCTGCAGTTCCCCTGTCAGGTGAACCGGGACTTTATGGTGATTGCACCACATCCCTCTACCCAATCCTGTTTCCTTCTTCACCTTTGCTCACAGGTATGGATTCAAAAACATCCCTAATAATCTTCCCAGGGTGTGATCTCCATCTCAGAGTCTGCTTCCTGGTGACCCAACATAAGACAACTAAAAAAGAACAGATCTTCATAAGGCTTCATTTCTCATAAAGATAAGTCTAGCTTTTTCAACCCATAAGATTGTAGGAAAAAGTATGAGTAGAGTAAAACTCCAGAATTGCCGAAGTGAATGAAGACATATAACAACATTAAGCACAAAGTGACATGGCATCCATAGTTCTGCATAATGAGATCCATTTCTAACATGGATTTCTACTTGGAATTTCTTCTGTAGGAAATAAACAAAGTAAAATCCCCTCCACAGAGAAGACATGACGGGTGGTGGGTAACAACAGTCCAGGGCAGTGCTAGAGTGCTCTACCAAAGAGAAGAACTAACTTGGGAGTCATCTAACAGAAAGTATATTAGTAGTAATCCCCTTTTAAAGATAATAGAGAAAGACTCTGTACTTAGAGTGACCTCTGAATAAGAATCACATGGAAAGAGCCCAATAATTTCCTGTCGATGTAATAATAACCTTGATGCAAAGAAGCAGACCAGATTGAGACAAGAACAGCATAAATAAAGAGAATGACTCACAAATTTTGAAGAGAAATCCAGATAGACCATAAGCAGGTGATTTTCCCAGCCCCATAAGGCTACGTATCTCAGTAGTTACTTAGTGAATCAGAAACAGACATTTATACGAAACCCTGCCTTGTATTACTTATAATTGCTGCATATAATTATGCCTCAGTTAAGTGTTTACACTCATTAAATGGTGTAAGCTCAGCATTTTCAACTAATATTTATGTTATAAGGTCTCAAGCTAACAAATCCTTCTGATTATCATGTAGAGAAACCTTTGAACCAAGGGAATTTGTGAATGACTAGGAAGGTCAGGAATTCTGCTGCTAAGAATTGACAAATAGGTTTAGCAGCATTTCTTATGGATTGGATTTTGGAACCAAGTTTATTTAAGTCTGGTTTTGCTACCTCTTACTTTAACATGTTAAAAGTATTTTAACATAGATTCTACTAATCTACCTGGTATAATAGCAAAACTTGCTGCTGCTCTATAAATCTCAGATTACCTGGAGAGCCCTCCCCTTTTCATGGTTGCCAGACTAGAAGTCAGGCACCAAAACCATACGGGAAACAGAAATGGCATGATTCCAAAGGAAATGTCAAGGTTTGGATACTTCCAAATAAGATTAAAATCCGGGTATTTTCCACTTCCAACTTGGGTGAACTTTGGCATCTCTCTTAACATCTATGAGCCTCATTTTTCCCCTTCATAAATCTTATATAAAATACACACCACAAGACTGTTGTATTAAATGGATTCAGACATATTGATGGCTCAAAATGTGCCCATTTCTTCCTAATGTATTCTCCCAATTATGTTCTTTATACTCTAAGCTTTAGGACAATTTTCTTGGGTATGTTCAACGAACATTAAAAACCTAGTCCTTGGGGCACCTGGGTGGTTCAGTCAGTGAAGCATCTGACTATTGATTTTGGCTCAGATCATGATCTCATATTTGTGAGATCAAGTCCCAAGTCGGGCTCTGCCCTGACAGCACAGAGTCCGCTTGGGATTCTCTCTCTCTGCCCCTCCCTGCTCATTTGCGTGCTCTTTCTTTCTATAAATAAATAAATAGGGGTGCCTGGGTGGTGCAGTCGGTTAAGCGTCCGACTTCAGCCAGGTCACGATCTCGCGGTCCGGGAGTTCGAGCCCCGCGTCAGGCTCTGGGCTGATGGCTCAGAGCCTGGAGCCTGTTTCTGATTCTGTGTCTCCCTCTCTCTCTGCCCCTCCCCCATTCGTGCTCTGTCTCTCTCTGTCCCAAAAATAAATAAACGTTGAAAAAAAAAATTTTTTTTTAATAAAATAAATAAATAAATAGGCATTAAAAAAAAACTTGTCTAGGTGATCATTAAAAAATAAACTCATGGGGCGCCTGGGTGGCTCAGTCGGTTGAACGTCTGACTTCGGCTCAGGTCCTGATCTCACCATTCTGGACCCCGCGTTGGACTCTGTGCTCACAGCTCAGAACCTAGCCTGTTTCGGATTCTGTGTCTCCCTCTCTGTCCCTGCCCCTCCCCGTCTCATGCTCTGTCTCTCTCTCTCTCTCTCTCTCAAAAATAAATAAACATTAAGAAAAAAAATTAATAAAAAAAAGAAAGAAACTCATTAGAGGAAAAATAACTTTAAGAGCACTGAGGGAAAGATGGAGAAGTGTTTTGAGGGCCTTGGCATGAGACTATAAACTCCTCAAGGGTATCGAGCAGGTCCTATTTGTCTTGATTTCCCAAAAGTCAAACATGGAAACTGGAACATAGCAGAGAAATACTTTTAGTAGTAGAGTTTTATACAGAGTAAATAAGCTTATATATTTAAAGCACCTTGTGTCACACTCACCACATAGTAAACAATGGAGGTAGCAGAGACAGTGATGATGCCAGTGATGGTGACACAAAACACATGTACACATACACACGCGCACACACACACACACACACGCACTCAAGCTCAATAGCTTGTTTCATTGGCTTCCCAGGATTTTTCATTACTTACATAAGACAACATTAAAAATCTTTCATCATATGAAAACGTAGAGCCACATTTTAAATTCAACATGGGATCATTTTGCTATTTAAACATGGCCAAGAGTAAAAAGAAATTTAAAAGACTTTATTAAAAGAATTTTATGGGTACGGTGCTGACTACAAGGAAGCCCAGTGGATATGACTAGAAACTGACCTCCAGGGAATCTGAATCATTTGTGTTAACAATTATAAATGTAATAAAAAAAAACATTTTGTTATAGTCTTATCTGTATATTTGAAAACAATTTCATATTCCTATTATTCAAAGGACAACCTGGAACCAGTCACAGAAATATTTTTTTTTAATGTGTACTTATTTATTTTGAGAGAGAGAGGCAGAGAGATAGGCAGAGAGAGAATTCCAAGCAGGCTCAGTGCTGTCAGAGCCTGACTCAGGGCTCAATCCCACAAACCCTGAGATCATGACCTGAGCCAAAATCAAGAGTTGGATGCTTAACCAACTGAGCCACCCAGGCCCTCCTAGAAATACTTTTAATGTTTAACACATGAACACTATTTAAGAAAAATTTTAAAGCTCAGCATTAACATAATGTAATACAAGCATTGTTTTTCAGAAGCTTGTACAATGGTAAAGATTTAATAAAATGTACAAAAATAATCATGAAGTTAAGATACAGTGAGTGTCCTAAGAGTTATTATACAGGATCAAGAAGTGACAGTATTCCCCAGGATATTTTTTTTTATTTTTTTAATGTTTATTTATTTTTGAGAGAGAGAGAGACAGAGAGAGAGAGAGAGAGAGAGAGAGAGAGAGAAAGCAGGGGAGGAGAAGAGAGAGAGGGGAACACAGAATCTGAAACAGACTCCAGGCTCTGAGCTGTCAGCACAGAGTCGGATGCAGGGCTAGAACCCACCAACAGCAACATCATGACCTGAGCTGAAGTCGCAAGCTTAACTGACTGAGACACCCAGGAGCACCACCCTCCCGCCCAACCCAGGAAAAAATTTTAAATAATAGTAGCAATAATAATAATAATAATAATAATAATAATAATAATAATATAATTTGAGACTCCACATCTGGATATTCTCCTTCTTAGGTCTAGAAATAAGTCCGATAGTATCTATATTTCAAAATTCCACATGTGATTTTGATATTAGGGGCCCACTGATATAGAGAGGTCATCAGTTCAATAGTTTAAAGGCTATTAGAAACTTAGAGCCCTCGTAAAAAACACATAGAAGTCGAGGAATCCACAGCCAATCTCAAACATGAATTTCATATTAAAAATTTTAAAGAAACTGGCCACATTTTCAAAATGCAGTTTTAAAAAATACATAATTATCAACTGATGTTCAAGGATTGTTGGATTACATAAGTAAGTTTTTTTAATTAGAAAGTGCTTGTAGGTAAAAACCATATTTTGTTCAGGTAAGGAATTATAATCACAAAATAGAATTAGAATCCCAAGATATTCAAGCCAATTATTTGCCCTTACTACTTCCTGTTTATGCTGATTTGGATGATATAGACAGTCCTCTTTTGATATTACACTCAACTAGGTGTGCTGTACCATGGGTTCACAGCAGTTGTGTTTGCCAAGATGGATCATTTAATGATTATCTGATTATCCATTTTTTAGATTAGCTACAGCCTCAATTTTAATTCCAAATAGGCATTCCTCATGACTTGCCACATCCCTGGGACTTCCCTCCCTATCTTCCAAATAGATTTCAATTTTAATTCAGGATGAGAAAGAAAAACAATACAAAAAATGGATGCCATGACATCCTTTATCATACCACAAAGTCTAAACAGAGTTATTCGGAGATTTTACGGTATTTAAATTACATATTGCCATGAACCTTGCCAATTACTGCCAATAATCAAGAGTTGTTTTGCGGGGAAACTATAAGCCACCTTTTAAAACGCAAAGAACTTTATAACTTTTCCCTTCAAACCCTGGAATAACATGTTTAGAGTTGAACAAAACGAAACCAGTGAAAATAAGAAATAAAATCAGATCATTTCCCTATCATTAGAATTATAAAAGGCATGTGTCATTTTCATTTTATCATATCATAACATAAACATGTAAAGTTTGGGGGGCTGACTTGTAACAGCCCTTTAAGAATTACTTGCTGAGTCACTGATGGGATTTCTTTCATCTTCGGAATCCTGGTTGGTTTTTGTGTGTTTGTTTTGTTTTAAGATTTAACTTGGCTTTTATAAAAAAGGAGAACCTAAACCTAATCCTTACCCTAAGCTTTTGCTTTTATAAAAAGAGCTTGTGGTAGATAGGTTAATTATAACCTATTTTGAAATAATTTAAATAGTTTAGGATGATTTTAAATAACTTTACTAAGGGTCGTGTTTGATTACTTAATTCTTTTTTAAATTACTTTTTAATGTTTATTCTATTTTTTGAGAGAGACAGACAGAAAGAGAGAGACAGAGAGACAGAGAGAGAGAGAATGAGTAGAGGAGGGGCAGAGAGAGGGAGACAGAATCCGAAGCAGGTCCAGGCTCTGAGCCCAAAGAGGGCTCGAACTCCCGAACCACGAGATCATGGACCTGAGCCAAAAGTCCAACGCTTAACTGAGCCACCCAGGGGCCAAACTTTTATTTTTTTATGTTTGTTTATTTATTCATTTGTTTGTTTGTTTGCTTTTGATGGGGGGAGAGGCAGGGAGAGAGGGAGACAGAGAATCTGAAGCAGGATTCGCATGGGCCAACATAAAAGCCCCATGTGGGGCTCCAAATCAAGAACCCCGAGATAATGACCTAAGCCATAGTCGGACACTTAACCAACTGAGCCACCCAACTGCCCGTTAACTCTTTTTTTATTTTACTTTTTTTTACTTCTTTATTTTATTTTAGTTCATTTAACTCTTTTCTGCTTGGATAATCATAATAGTTATTTTATTATTCTTTCCTATCACATGCAAATAAATTTTAAACACGCCCAAAATTTATATGTTTGATAATCAACTCTCTAAATTATAATCAAAGTATAACCAGATAGAAATAAAATAGACCTTGGGGCGCCTGGGTGGCTCAGTCTGTTGAGCGTCCGACTTCAGCTCAGGTCATGATCTTGCGGTTCATGAGTTCGAGCCCGGTGTCGGGCTCTGTGCTGACAGCTCAGAGCCTGGAGCCTGCTTCAGATTCTGTGTCTCCCTCTCTCTCTACCCCATCCCCACTCATGCTCTGTCTTTCTCTGTCTTAAAAATAAATAAAACATTAAAAATAAATTTAAAAAAATAGACCTTGTTACAACAATAGTGGCTGAAATATGTCTAAAATGACACACACATTTAATTTACACACTGCCTACTCCCAGGGAAGATTTAAGGCACGTATCATACTGAACATATATGTGAGCAGTAAACACACAACCAACTTTCCAATTCATATTTTACTCTCTGTAAGGAATTTTTTCTCATTGCTGATGAGTAAATTTAATTATTTCACTAACATGAGATCCATTAATAAATCAAATTGTTCTCTCCATAAAATGTACTAATGCCAGAATCAAAGGTGTCATGCCAGAAACTTACTAGTTCTCTAGTCCACCTGCCTTTATTAGGCACAATGGGCTTTGTGATAATTAGCAATGTTTCTGGATTCTCCCTGTTTCCGGGAAGCATTAGTGAGCATTCATCAGACCATATGTAGTTAAATATGAAAGACAAAAATAAAATCACATCCAAACTATAGCTCAGGGAAATCAAATGTTGAATAAAAATGTCAACATTTTTCATTAGAAATTTGGAGGACTGAGTGCCAGACAATCATGATTAGCAGAGCAATGCCTCAAAGATCTGAGAGGGTCCCCTATATATCCCACATTTGTAGGAGTCATAGAATCAGACATATTTACTGGTATCTCTCCCTCCTTGTCTATTATTACATATAACCTTTTCTTTAGCGAGTGATTTTATTTTTTTTATATGAAATTTATTGTCAAATTGGTTTCCATACAACACCCAGTGCTCATCCCAACAGGTGCTCTCCTCCATGCCCATCACCCACTTTCCCCTTCCTCCCACCCCCCCATCAACCCTCAGTTTATTCTCAGTTTTTAAGAGTCTCTTATGGTTTGGCTCCCTCCCTCTCTAACTCCTTTTTCCCTCCCCTCCCTCATGGTCTTCTGTTAAGTTTCTCAGGATCCACATAAGAGTGAAAACATACCGTACCTTTCTCCGTAGACCTCTGTTTAAAAGTCTTCATCAGCAACAGGCATCCCACAGCCCTACCATACTTTAATTCCACTTCAGAATTTTGGTTTGTTTGTTCCCCTTGAATTAGAGGAATCTGACGTCCTGCAGCTCCTCTCCATATGCCCTATTCTCAGCCTCTGTATCTACATGGAACAGGACTAATCCTACTTTCATAGAACAGTACTTGTGATCACGAGGACTGCCGTTCTTGCCTCTTGTCCTTTATGATTCTTACAACCTTTCCCCATGTAGCGTGGACACCAGTTGGTTCTACTTGCCCAACATTTCTTCTGCCTTCTTCTACCTGAACTACCGCTTTTTTACCTTTGGGAAGCTCATTTCATGTGGATCAGGAGCCGAAGACTCTATCTCTTCTCTTGCTCACAAAATTGAAGAGACCATGCCCAGCAGCATAAGTCAATACATGTCCTTTTTTGCTACATAATTTACGTACAGTATCTCACTGTTTCTACCACTGTAGGCCAGGCCCGATTTCATTTAATTGTCACTTAATTACCCTGAGGTAAGATGATTATTAGCCCCACTTGACAGATAAGGAAATGAAAGCAGAGAGGTTAAAGAACTTGTCCAGTAATTGGAAGAGTCCACATTTGGACCAGAGGCAGCCTGGCTCCAGAAACTCTGCTTTTCACCCCTGTGCAGGCCTGCCTCATTACTTGACTTTAGGACAGTGAGTGAAGTTAGATCTCAATGTGGTTCACAGACGGGCTTGAGTAAAAGCCAGCACAGAATCACTACATTTTCCTCTAAAACCAACCCTGAAAGTTAATAAAGAAGCTAATAATTGAGAAAATGTTGAACATATTGTTTACAGGACTCACACTAAGAAGGTTCTCTTCTGCATTTAAAATAGTAGTTTGGGGGGGGGGGCGCCTAGGTGGCTCAGTCTGTTAAATGTCCAACTTCAGCTCAGGTCATGATCTTAGGGTCGTGAGTTTAAGCCCCATGTCGGGCTCTGTCCTAACAGCTCAGAGTCTGGAGCCTGCTTCCGATTCTGTGTCTCCTTCTCTCTCTACCCCTCCCCTGCTCACACTCTTGTCTCTCTCTCTCTGTCTCTAAAAATTAAATAAACATTAAAAAAATTTTTTTTTTTAAGTTCTGGAGGTGCCTGGGTGGCTCAGTCAGTTTGAGAATCTAACTCTTGATTTTGGTTCAGGTCATGATCCCAAGGTCCTGGGATCCAGCCCTGCATCAGTTCTGAGCATGTGCTTGCTTAAGATTCTCTCTCTCTCTCTCTCTCTCTCTCTCTCTCTCTCCCCTCTCTCTCTCTCTGTCTCTGTCTTTCTCTCTCTCTGTCCCTTTGTCCCTCTCCAGATGCTTGTGTTTTCTCTCTCTCCAATTATAAATAAATAAATAAATAAATAAATAAATAAATAATATTTGGGGTATTGAAAAAGTGTACAGAACTGGAAGATGCTTTTCCTAGATGACACAGGTTTAAAGAGTGATTTAGCATACTTTTTATATTAAAATAGTTTTAAAATAAAATGTTAAAAAGGTATTAAACAAGATAACAATTCCAGAACGTTAAAACAAACTAACAACTTTGGCAACCATCTTTAATAAGGTAAAACACTGTGCAAACTACCATCCAGTACTTACATATTGATGGCTTTTTAAGTGTAGTTAAGTGCCAAAAAAAAAAAAAAAAAAAAAAAACAATCTGCACATACCTGGATCATTGAGCATACATCATTAAAAAGAAAAAAAATAAAGAGGACAGGTCTGACCCCTCTTTTTTTGTTTCTGCATGTGTGTGTGTGTGTGTGTCTGGTGGGGAGAGTAGAGAGAAATAAAAAATTAGTGGATCAAGGAAGTAGAACAGATATTATACACTGAGAATCAAGGAAAGTGCCACATTTTAGCAAAAAATAATTCAAATGAATTTGGACATAAACGTCCTGTGTTTGAATATTTTCTGAAAATGGAGAACGCTTGAATAGAACATTAGTATAGAATTGCAGAGTTTACATATTTTTTAATGTATTTATTAATCAGAGTTTTAAATGAAAGTAATTCATAAAAATAGGCTTAATGAATTAAGATGAAAACCATGCAACAACTTTATAATTCAATCTGACACTAAGGAAAAAATATAACTACAATTCTCATTATATTAATTAACTGTAATACCATTTTCATAATAATCACACCTTCAGTACAGACAAACATATACACACACATGTGCACACATGTATATCACACTAAGAACTCTTAAAAATTCCTGGGGAAAACTTGCCAGTTGTTAACTATCTGCAGAGTATCCATTTTGAGAATGATCCATTTTGACTTTTATATCCTGGGTTATTTTATTTTATTTTTTATTTTTTTGCTTTTGAACCAATATGCTAATCTAGGCAATTGGTATGTTCTTAGAAACCCAAGCAAATTTGCATGTTAGTTTAGGTGAAACTGTAATTGTGCAAATATGAAGCCAAAGAAAAAGCTTTAATCCATGTGAATTCAAAATAATGCAGAAATGGTTTCTGGACTGCTTATAGTTCTGGAATATTGCATCTCTTAATTGGCATATATAATCTGTTGACTATTTGAATATACAATGTATTTAAGTATTATTAACTCCTATCCTATTGATACAGGACCTGAAGTTATTCCAGGGTGGTGTGTATGACTGTCCTTGACCTCAGTGTGCAACATAAGAGGAACAGTAAGGATCCATAACATTGATACATGGAATAATGTATCTTGCAGCCTATAAATAGTGGCCATGCTAAAATAAAAGCTTAAAATATAGCTACAAAAATCATCTGGCTTCATTGTGTATGTGGAACTGAGTAAGTAAAATATGATGAATAGAAAACCAAAAAAAAAAAAAAAAAAAAAACCAAGATGCAATGATTTTTTTCTATGTAGAAGGAATACTGAGGAAAATAAAAGGAACAAAAAACTCCCTCCCCAAGTCACCACTAAAATGTCCAAGAAAATATCCAAATTAAGGAAAAAAAAGCTTTAATAAGTTTGGAAACCAATTAACACAAAGAAAATGATCTTCTAGAATACATTTCTACAACTCTCAAATGGATGGGACTGGGTTAGGAAGCAATAGAAGGAACAATCTGAGGTCTGTTCGCCTATATCAAAGATTTCTCTCTTCAACCTGAATTCTGACCAGTCCTTTCACAAGTAAAAGGAGAACCTGGTGTTTGTTGAGTGTCTGTTCTGCTGACACTTTGTGCTAGAGGCTTGCCAAGTGGCCGGAAGTCAGCCTGCCCTCCAATCTCAGGCTGCGAGCAGAGGTTGCTGGCAGAGGAGCAGACAATGGCGGCTCTAAGGAAAGTCATTCCCGTAGGTTGCCTTGGCCTGCCAGTCCTGGCCAGACTTCGCCCCACTCAAAGATGGGCAATGGGCAAAACAGCCATCATGGGTCCATAAAAGAAAACTGGTAGCACAGAAAAAAAGTAACGACTCTCTAAAGTCAGGGTAGGGAGTGGGGAGCCTCAAAAATAGTGTTTTTTTTTGAGGAAATATAAGGCAATTTCAGAAATTTAGAAATCTACTTGACGTTCATAAAGAGATCTTTAAAATGACATCATTTATTTTTCTTTTCTTTTCTTTTAAGTTTATTTATTGATTTTTGAGAGACAGAGAGAAAGAGAGAGAGTACGCATATGTGTGAGCAGGGGAGGGGCAGAGAGAAAGGGAGAGAGAATCCCAAGCTGACAGCGTGGAGCCCAAAGTGGAACTTGAACTCAGAACTCAGAAACCGCAAGATCGTGACCTGAGCCAAAAGCAAATAGTCAGAGACTTAACTGACTGAGCTACCCAGGCATCCCTACAATGACATCGTTTCTGTTAAAAATAGAGTAACATATCAAAAAATATCACATTGGAGGGAAAAAAAGAGCAATGGACCCATGAACAGGCAAAGTGGAAAACTGCATTAGTGATGCAGTGGACAAACTTAAATATAAAACTAAAAAAATTAGAAAAGAAAAAAATAAAACACCAAAGTTAAAAGTTATATGCAGGGAGCCCCTGAGTGGCTGACTCAGTTAAGTGTCAGACTCTAGGTTTCTGCTCAGGCCACGATCTCATGGTTAATGGGATTGAGCCCTGCATAGGGTTCTGTGCTGACAGTGAGGAGCCTGCTTGGGATTCTCTCTCCCTCTCTCTCTGCCCCTCTCCTGCTCTCATTTTGCCTCTCTCTCAAAAAATAAATTAATTAATTTTTTAAAAAGTTATATGCATGGGGCGCCTGGGTGGCGCAGTCAGTTAAGCGTCCAACTTCAGCCAGGTCACGATCTCGCGGTCCGTGAGTTCGAGCCCCGCGTCAGGCTCTGGGCTGATGGCTCAGAGCCTGGAGCCTGTTTCCGATTCTGTGTCTCCCTCTCTCTCTGCCCCTCCCCCGTTCATGCTCTGTCTCTCTCTGTCCCAAAAATAAATAAACGTTGAAAAAAAAATTAAAAAATAAATAAATAAATAAATAAATAAATAAATAAGTTATATGCAGAACGAGACATAGAATCGCAAGTTTAAGAGAGTGTGGCCATGGAAATGATTACAAATGGAAGAGTAAGAACCAACTAGTGGAAGGCTCGGAAACTGAGAGAATTTACAAGGTTACACACAAAAAGTTGTCCTTTGACAACCTAGATACCTACTCGTAAGTTTTATTGTTGTCTCAAAGATAAAGAAGGCTACAAACTCTAGGCTGGAAGAAAATAAATTCACCTTGAAAGGGAATAAAATTGGTATTTCCAAAGACTTTTCTTTCTCTTGTAACAATATTTACCAAAAGACAATGAGGCAACATCCAGAGGTTTAGGGGACTCTGCCATGTGACACCTCAGAAACTATGATACCAAAATACCTTTTCTGCAGAAAAATCACTTCATGATATACACTATGAGATGAAGAAAGAACAAACCACCTCATGGGGAAATGAATGATAAAACATAACTGAAGTAAGCTTTTGAATATTTTAAAGACATAATGCTACATTATTTACAAAAATATTGAAGACTGGTCAGTATAAATAACTTTTGCAACTAAAGAAAAAAGTCAAATAAAAAATTAATCTTGAGGGGCGCCTGGGTGGCGCAGTCGGTTAAGCGTCCGACTTCAGCCAGGTCACGATCTCGCGTCCGTGAGTTCGAGCCCCGCGTCAGGCTCTGGGCTGATGGCTCAGAGCCTGGAGCCTGTTTCCGATTCTGTGTCTCCCTCTCTCTCTGCCCCTCCCCCATTCATGCTCTGTCTCTCTCTGTCCCAAAAATAAATAAACGTTGAAAAAAAAATTAAAAAAAAAATTTAATCTTGAAATATAGTAATATAGTTATTTCATTCTGTTTTAGAAATATGAAAACTATTATATAGATATATGTGTAATAAATATACCATATTCACTGCATGAAATATTATATAAATATTAAGTATAGTTTGTAAATAATAAGTCAATGATAAAAACATGCTTAGAGTTTTTCTTTTCCACGTTGACTAACACGATCATCATAGTACTGTGTAGTTATGGGCTGGGCTGCTCATGCTGGCTCATACGATCCAGTCAGGCATTATCTCTTCCCAGCACCATGTTCAGGGACATAAAATCATTACCTTTAAGCCAAATATGGTGGTAGAATTTACACCGCAGAAATCAGCAAAGGCTACAAATCAGGGCTTTTGCACACGTTTCTGGGGATCCACACACTACTGGATGTATTTGGGGAAAAAGAAAAACAAAACAGATCAGAAACATCCTGAATACTTAAAATGAAGGAAAATCTACTATATCCAGTATTTGAATATCATGCCACCATTTTAGATCGTAGATATTGAAACTAGGTTGACACACAGTAAACTGCTGATTATGTAAGATTAAGTGGACAGAAGTGACAATGTGTTCTCTAAATAATTCTGTAGGTGCCATTACAATCACTCAAGTTCTTCAATTCTAACACTTAATGTGGAAAAACTGGAAGAAGTCCAAAGAGCAGGAAAGAGAGCAGAGATTAAACATACAACTCTTTTTAAAGAGTAAAGCCAAAGGATTGTTTTTAAGGTCCTTCAAGGACCAGAGAAATTCTTTTTTCTCAGAGATTCCAAGTTTGATTCCATTCTTCCAGTGATACAAGTTAATTATACTGCTGAAACATGAGAGATGGTTTTAAGTGAAGGGAAGCAGAGGTGTAAGTGGGGTGCCAGTTCCAAATCCTAAAGAATTACAGCTGCAGTGGGCAAAACGAGCTGCTTTATTCACTTTGTACCTCCATTCTTCACGCGTGAATGCAGTAAGTGATTGATTAGCATGTTATCTCACAGACCGGGCCACACTTTATGTTTTGTAAAGTACTTTCACATCTAATTGCTTTCTTGTGATCCTCACACCTCTATGAAATGCAAATATAGTCAACAGGGTTTTTATCGGTGAAGAAACGGAAATTCAGAAAGGTACACAATTTTCAAGGTCACCGGGCTAGTTATCAGCAAAGACAGAGGTGCTTTATGTTATGCCTACATTGTTTCACTGAAGTGGGAATTGTTCTCAGTTGACCACGGAAGATGTGTATGGATACATTTATTGTATTTAAAGCACCTAAAGTTCCACGTGGAAAAGCGGCTACAAAGGCAATGTATTATTTTTAGATCTGGCTTCAAGGAATTGGATAATACAATTGTGACAGAATGGGGAAAAAAAAACCTTGTCATTTTGTCATTGTGTATCTTCCCTTAGAACTTGGATTTGCACATTTAAGATACTGGTTACAATGATGTTTCCAAATTCATGAACTATGATCTGGTTATGACAAAAAGGAAAGTATTTACTAGGATACCACAAGCAAGTCTTGCCTCACTAGGAGAAACAGACAAGTAAATGTGACAAGGACACTGTGTTTTCAAGAACTGCATCTGTTCGCAGTTCTTCTGGTGAGAGCTTATTAATATGTTTACTATAGCAGGAGATAGCCAAGTTCTGCAACTCTGTTAACAATTTGCTTAGACTGAGAGACAAGTTGACAGTATTTTCGCTGGTCAGTTTCAACAAATGTTCATAAACAACTCTCAAAGAGGCCAATAGTAGGCAGATTTCAAATATTTGGGGAAATTGCGTAAATCACAGTGAAAATGAGAATGGTAGTGGATGTGAAGATCAGCTCTTCCTCCTTATGAAAGCATAGACCTTGTAAGACTTGAAAAGACACTAAATTCCACATCAGTTGGCCCAAATCTATAATTTTAAAAATGAGACTGACTTGCCCAAGGCCCCATATCTAGTTCTCGCTGAATTAGAACCCAAGGTATCTGGTCCTGAAGGATGTGCCCCTCGTTCACCACCTGATTATTGAGAGCAGCGGAGAGCAGTGGTCACAAACTGGCAACCAGCTAGGCTTTGTTTGGTCTACACAGTGTTTTAAAAAACACTTTTTTTTTTAATTTTTCTTGAAATAAGAGAGGCCCACATTCTCCCACAGCTGCAGTTGGCTAAAGATGGGGTTGCCCCTGCTCTCCTGTCCCCTCAGGTTCCCGTAAGGTAAGCCTCACATTTCTATCCTCATCTCTCTGTCCCCTGTAGACATTAGGGTTTGTGGTCCCTGCTGCTGTGCAAGACACTTTTTAAAAATAAATAAATAAATAAATAAATAAATAAATAGTAACTAATTTTATAGAAGACATCACATTCCAAATTATCAATTTATCCAATATGTCTCAAAGATGAGACACAGGACTTCTAATCTGACACTAATCATACACATGAAAGCTAGCTTGGGTGTGGGGGGAGTGGGCAATGGACGAATTAATAGCAACCTGTTGTTTGAAAATTTTCAGTGAGACTGAATTCATATAAACAGTAAATATGTTAATAACTAATGAATCTGTGGGAAGGTTTTTCCCACTGATTAATCTAACTTCTTCCCTTCAAATCAATTTAATGATTGAATTCAAATGTTTTGCCTTTTTTACTTAATGAACTTGTGTCTATAAATAAAAATCATAAAAATTCACTAAAGAGGGTAAGCGGGCATTTGTTTCACCACTGGCAATCCTGCTTCCATTTCCCCCAAGTGATTTCACTACAATTTTGTTCCCATCTTTGTTGACAATCATTTTTATTTCCTTTTTTCTACCAATGCAAAACCAAAGATTACCTGTTTTTACAGCCGCTAAGGGAAATCATGTATTGCTCTAGGTGCTGCCTACACACTGTCAGAAAATAAGCATCAAACCCTTAAATTCTGTTCCCACAAACATAAACACATACCACCCCGTGATAGACCACTGGGTTTGTACTGAGAGTTTCAATGCAAATGTCGGTGTGTAGAAAAGAAGGGATAAGCAAGTTAATATGGTAGGGGCTGGGAATCATGATTTTGGAGCAATTCCAATTTTGAGTGAAATGAGTTCTCTTTCCCAGAAATAATAAAAAAATCAAAAATGAAAACAGAAGCACACTTTTCTAAAATTTTTTTTAAAAAAATCAGTGTTCTCAGTTCATTCTAACACATTTAAATTGTTAAAATCTGTAATGCTGAGGCACCTACGTGGCTCAGTCAATTGAGTGTATGACTCCTGATTTCAGCTTAGGTCATGATCTCACGGTTTGTGGGATAGAGTCCATCATCAGGCTCAGTGCTGTCAGTGCAGAGGCTGCTTGAGATTCTCTCTCTCCCTCTCTCTCTGCCCCTCCCCACTCACGCATGCTCTCTCTCTCTCTTAAAACAAATAAACATTTTTTAAAAATCTATAATGCTGATCTCAACACGAACGTTAGCAGCCTGCCCACAAACTTCCTTATGTGCCAATTATGTGCAAGGTATGATGCTAGAACCAAGAAAGTAATCTCAGTTTCCCTACTCCTGTTTATTAAATCTCAGCCTCTTCAAAATAGCCAGCATAATCGTACAGTTATTTATATATACACCCATTTGACATGCTTTTAAAAAAACAGCTGATATGTGCCAGGCAGTATACTGGTCTCCAGGAATGCACCATAAATAAGATAGTCAGGCTCCTATCTATATTGGAAACAGCCCAGACCCAAGGCGAGTAAGTCTGTTCCTCCCCATCCCAATGTAGCTTGTGCTCGGTTCTCCCTACTCACCTACCCACCACAATCACCCTTGCCCTGTCCTTTGCCTTCCACACTAACCCACACATCTTCCTTGCCTTAGCAGACAAGGGAGACAGCTGTTGGTGACACCAAAAATGACCCAGACCCCTCTCTCCTTCAACTCCCCAGTTCCAGTAAGCCTCTGGGGGAAAAAAATATTCACATATTCCCTGTCAGGTAGTTGAATCCTTGCCCTACTTGCTATGAAACATTTACTGTAGATCATTAAAAAACAAATACAAAAACAAATACGGCACCCCAGTATACACTGAATTTCCTAGTGCTTCTTTGAGTCTCGTGACTGTCTCAGGAATCTTTCTTTCCCTCTTTCCTTCCCATAAATATGAGAAATGAATTTCTATAACTTGTGACATGAAACATGTCAGACCCAACATTCTTTACAGATACCTTAAGATAAAATATGAGGCATAGAAACTGAAAACTGGCTAGTGTTTGCTATAGATATTTTACCTCCATAAAAAATTATGTTATGCGATTATTACACCTATAATATAATTAAGTCTATTATATTACTGCTCAATCTGAAAATATGGGATGCACAAAATATGGTGCTTCCTTCTCGTTTCTTCCTCTAATCACCCATAAAATATAAATAATGAAAGAGTACTTTGGGTACTTATAATCTGGTAGATAATTCCACAGTAGTAAAGTAAAAAGCTTAAGCAACTAAAAAGCTGCTACTTTCATTTAACAATAAATCAGAACAAATTAGGCATCCCTATGCACTTTATAAGGTACAAGACATTTTGCCAGCAGCCAGACAAATCATGATGATTTAAAATTCAAGGGAATCCTAGGATTCTTTGACTTATTTCCTTCTATTTAAGCAGGATTTAAAGAGTCTATATTAAGAAGCATGTCTTACTCATTTTTATATCCCTCACACTCAATAACTTGAAGTTAATCAAATGTCAGAGGCAAGTCTTTAGTTTATTGAGATTTAACTCAAGGACTGATACTGTGCAGCTAAGCAAAAAACAGAACAGTTTTTTTGAAAGTCCTATAAATGCGACTCTCCATACATTATGTAGAACCTCCTCATATCTACAGTTATGGGCATTCATGTGTTAAAAATATAGTATACCCAGTGGTCCCCAAATCTGGCTGTGCAACAGAATTACATGGGGGAGAGGGATGGTAAAAATGTAAGTCCCTGACACCATCCGCAGCATGTAGCAACATCCCCAGGTGGTTCTAATCACACATATTTTGGGATCACTGGCGGGGACAAAAGAGCTCCGGACTGAGAGCTTGGATCTGATGTCTCCTGTGCCACAGAGGAATCACTTGAACACCACTCTGTGTCAGTTCTTTGTTCATCCTACAAGCATTCATGGAAAACAAACTATTATCCTCTCTGGATTTCAACTTCCTCATCCCTGAAATTAGGCCATTGGTGATCTGAAATCCCTTTTACTAAAGAATAATTCTAATTCTACCCTATGATCTACATTATAATTATTCCACCTACACCTGTCTTATATAGCCTTATAAAAAGTACTTGTCTATCTCTTTTAAAGCCTATGTTAAATTAAATTCAGAAAATATATATCGAGGGGTGCCTGGGTGGCTCAGTTGGTTGAGCATCCAACTCTTGGTTTTGGCTCAGGTCATGATCTCACGGTTTGTGAGTTTGAGCCCCACATCGGGCTCTGTGCTAACAGTGTGGAGCCTGCTTGGAATTCTCTCTCTCTCCCTCCATCCCTCCCCGGCTCGTGTTCTCTCTCTCTCTCAAAATAAATAAGCTTTTTTAAAAATTTAGAAAAAAAGAAAATATATCTTGAAAAGCATATTATAACCAAGTCTAGCACAAGATCCAAGTGCTGGACACATGTTGGGAAAAACCTGAATCTTGCTTCTTATGTTCTAGATTCTCAATAAATATTTTTTAGCGAATGAATGAAAGACCAAAAGGACAAATAGAAATTGCTTAACTCTTTTGAGCCTCATTTCTTCAACTGCTATACACCAAAAATCATTTTTTAAATAAGGAATATGGAAAAAAAATCTTGAGGTTAACTATGAATGATTGAGAACTATGTTGAATTGAGTCTTACTAAATCCAGGAGAAGCAGTACCAGAGTGAGTTAGCAACATCTGCACATATAGCTGTTACTCTTGCTACAAACATATATTCAAAACAGGCACCTGGGTGACTCAGTTGGTTGAGCATCTGACTCTCAATTTCAGCTCAGGTCATGATCTTATGGTCGTGAGATCGAGCTTCATCTTGGGCTCCACACTGAGTGTGGAGCCTGCTTAAGATTCTCTCTCCCTCCCTCTGCCCCTCTCCCCCCACTCACAGACTTCCTCGCTCTCTCTCTCACAAAAAATCAAAAAATCAATGATCAAAAATAGAACAAACAGATATTCAAAAATATCTATTGCAAGCCCTTTGGGTGCCAGGCACTGTTTTAGGCTTTGGAAATACAGCAGTGTCTTGTCAGTAGGTGAGACTCATAATAACTATGTAAGCAATTGCATAAATTAAATAATTACTGATGGTTGTAAATGGCATAAAGTAAATAAAATAAAACTATAGGATAGAAAGTGAGAGAAGAAGAGTGGTAAGTTAGAGAGAGAAGGCCTTCCCGAGGAAATGACATTTGAACTGAGTAAGTCCTGGGTGAAAAGAAGTGGCCAGCCACTGAAAGATTGGAGGGAAATAGATCCTAGCCAAAGGAAAGTCCTAACCCCAATGCATCGATGAAGGGGCATCCTTTTGTCATGTGCTCAAGGATGGCAAGCAGACCCAGGGCTACAGAGTGCGTATTGGAGGAAGGATGGAACAGGTGATACCAGATAATACCAAAACAGGCTCACGCTCTATATTTCCAGAGCCAGACCCACTCTCTGCCATTTTCTCTTTCTGCCTCCAGACACTTCATCCCTTGGAAAGGCCTTGCACACATGGGTATGAACACCAGTGTCTGCTTTCCAGACTTCATCAGAATCTCTGCAGAGGAGGTCAGGCATCTATAGGTTTTAAAGCTGCCCCAGTGAGTCCAATGTGCAGCCGGAAACAAGAACCAGTGCCCTAAGTAAAAAGTAAAGTCTTAATATATAAACTTTGAGGGATGAACTTATGGTCCAGAAAAAAAAAATAAATAAGGAAGGGCAATGTAATAAAGTAAATAAAATGTTTTAGGAAGTTTGGGTACAGAAAATGCCCACAAATCTCTTAACTCCTTCCCTAAGACAAATAAAGAGTATCTTTTCCTCACAGCCTCACTAGTCTGAGACAATTCCTACTTTATGCAAGGTCAGTGTATTTCAACTAATATATGCAATCTATGAGCAAGAAGTTGTCATAGATGCTACATGAATCACACACAGACACACACACACACACACACACACACACACACACACTCACCCACACACAACCAAAAAAGGGATCCTAACCCCTAGAAGGTTATAACCACACAAATATCTACTTTCAGATGATCTTACTGATGTGACTTAAAACCTCCACCTTGTGTAGCCCTATTTCCTTCTTAGTCTCATCCATTTCAGATTTCAAAGTTATAAAAGGTGGAAGCAATTATTATATATAAACCAAGATTACATAAGGGTACTTAGGAAATGATAGTGATAATGATTAAACATGGTCATCAAAGACTTTCAGGAAACAGTGTTATACCTATGTTCATAGCTAGAACCAAATAAATGCGATGAAATAAGAATAACGTCTGATGTCCTCCCACTGGCCTATGAGGGATCAGGTCTCTCTTCTTGGCCACTCGGCCATGCCCACCCTATGCTTCTCTGGTAACTCTGAGATAATCACTGAAAAATAGCTTTAAGTGCTATTCTTTCCTGTTAAATTACTACCTTTTAACAGGAGCTTATTAAAAACTGAAAATTCCCCCAATGAAAAGTAGTATATGAGGCATCCTTTTCTCCCCTCTATCAATAAATTCTATGCTAGTTCTGGAAGGTATCATACTTACAAAGTCTTTCCTAACAGAAACCAATCAAAGTAGAATATGCCATATCACATGACCTATTTAGCTTTTGTGTATGTATGTGTATACATATGTGTGTGTGTGTGTGTTTTACTGAGTTCTTATGATATGCCAGTCATTATCTTGTTTAATGCCATGAGAAGTAAGTATAATTACAATCCCTAGATTACATAGTTGAGAAGCGAGACTAAGAGAAGTTAAGTGACTAGCCTAAAGTCACAGAACTCAAATATGACAGAGATGGGATAAGAAACCAGGGCTGTCTTACTCCAGAAACCTCCCTCTTAACCACTAATCTTCCTCCTTGATACCCACAATTCCTATTGTGCATCTGCCTGAACAACTAACAGCAAATGGAGGAGCCAAAATTCAAAAGGCTGAGAGCTCCAATAGTGAGCCAAAGCCATTGATAGACCACTCCCAGGAAAGGATGATCATACTGCTGTTACAAAGCCATAGACTCTCTGAACCCCTACTCAAGGAATCACAGCTTCTCAGGCCTTTGGACTCATTCAGTCCAACCCCACCTAACAGCTGCATTCTTCCTACAACAAACCAAGAGTCTCAGAAACATATGCCCATAACACTAGGAACCAAACAGGAGAGTCTGGCTTCCACATGAACTAACACTCCTGGAAAATCAGTTGGCAGTATTTGTACATTGTGCTTTTTGAGAATGAGTTAGTTTAGATCACTGTTAAATTAGAAAATGGAATAAATTCCCCAAGCACTAAAGCCCTAGAAATTTCCAGAGAGAGGAGAAAGACTTCTTCCCCTTTGCGCACTGGGAAAAAAAAAAAAAAAAACTTTGTTTCCAGAAATATAGGTATGTTTGTTTGTTTTAATTATTGTACTTTCCTAGACACAGAAAAAGGAAGGCATGGCTTTTTATCATCATTTCCAGGAATACTAAATTTGAAGTTTCTTTTTTAAGAAATGTCAGGTATGCTTTAGAACAAATCAATACGTAGCCATCTTATGTGATAAAATGCTAACCCTGGTTATTTCCTGGAGTTGGAATTATGGATAATTGTCATTGGCTTGATAATACTGTTCTGTATTTCTCAGTTTTCGTGGAAAGCATATATTTAATTTTTTAAAAAGCCACACAGAATAATCTGAAAAGATTCATGTTAAAAGATTAATAGTGATAAATCTTTACACTTTGTTTCAGCAGGAATAGGAAATGCCGTCTTCACACTCTCACAACATCTCCCTCTGTCTGTCCTTCTACAAGTCAAACAGGAGCGAGCTTTGGAGTGGACACACATGTCTGCATTTGAAGAGAACTGATAAAGAAGACCCAGGATACATTTATTTTACTCTTTCCTGAGGTAGCGATAGGCTGAGCTATGTGGTCCTCCCAATTGACTAGGGCAGGTGTGTTGGATACAATCTAGTTCAAGGACCTGATTTGTTTAAGACACTGTCTGGTTTATGGTTATAGAGTCTTTGCCTTTATTTACATTTCCCTTACTCATTTAAATAGGCATTCAAATGCTGACAATATCCAGACCAAAAGCCCTAATAGTGTAGACAAAAAGCCACAATGTAGCACCTCTTTATACAAATTATATAGCAGTCAGACACCTGGGCTTTGGAATAAGACTGACCCTGTGTCTGAAAATTTTTACCTGTGTGACTCAGAAAAACATTTTCCATCTTTCAGAATAATAAAGTACTTTCTTCATAGGGTTATTGGGAGGACCAAATGAAGTAATGTACATAAAACACTCAGCACAGTACACGGCAGACAATAAATTCTCAATCAATGGTGCTAGTATCATTACTATTTTTCAATAATAATAATAAACACCTAAATTATATTAACATTTATGAAAATAATGTGGTGGGTCAGATGGGGAGGGGGGCAGGAAGATTAAAAGCTAAGCAACTAATAGCCCATAAACATATGAGCATCAGTTGCACCATAAAGATTAGTTTTTTTTCAGCACATTCAAAAAGTACCTGAACCTAGCCCAGGTTCCAGAATATAGTAACCTGAGAACAACTGCAATTCACTTCCTATGCCTGCTGTAACAAAGTGCAAACCACATGTCTTAAACAACAGAAATTTGTTGTCTTACAGTTTCGGAGACCAGAAGTTCAAGATCAAGATGGCAGCAGGAGTGGTTCCTGGTGAGGACTGGGAGAAACAATCTGTTCCAGGCCTCTCTGCTAGTTTCCAGTAGTTTGCTGACACTCTTGGGTATTTCTTGTCTTATAGGTACTCCATTCAGTCTCTACCTTCATCTTCACATGGTATTTTCCCTGCTTGCCTGTCTCTCTCTATGCCTGATTTCCCGTTTTTATAAGGACATCAGTCATATTGCGTTAGTGCCCATCTTAATGATCTCATTTTAACGTGGTTCCCTCTATAATGACCCTGTTGCCAGCTGAAGTCACATCCTGAGAAACTGGGCATTAAGATGCAAACTTTTTGGGGAGGCCACAATTCAACCCCAAACAAGAACAGATGGTAAAAATGAGAATTACATTTGAAAAAATTTTGGAAAGTATTTATTTTAATATAGTTTCTTTTCTTGAGCAACTCAAAACACAAGAGAAAATACATTGTAAACTCTACAGTCCAACACCTGTGCCAAGATGGGATTATTATGGCAGGCAGAACTTGTATCTCTATAAACATAGAGCATAGTTGGTTTTTAAATATTTCTTTCTTAGAAAAATAGGAAGCCAAAAGATTCTAGCATTATGGCCAGCACAAATGCCTATTAGATTACCTTTTAACAGAACCACTATTTGATTGTTCATTCAACATGTGTTAATCAAGCACTTATTTTGTGCTTAACCTCATTCCAGACCTTACAAAGGAGGAAATCTAAAGTAAGGTACATGCTGTAAGGAGTTTTTTTTACCAACATGTGAAGATATAAATTATTTTCTTTTTTATAGTCCTTAAGAGTTGATGGGACGTGGTCCCTAATGAATCTAGAATGTGTGCTCTCTAAGGCTGATTTCCAGGAATGTCATTACAGAGTGAAATAAAGTGTGATCTTGTAATATCACCAAGAGTGGCATCACAGCTAGGTGGTGAGTGGAAATATGCCTATCACATGCCATTTTTCACATGTGAGACAATTTACATTTTCACTCAACTGCTGTCCCCAAGGTTACAACTATTCTTCCAGAT
Source organism: Leopardus geoffroyi (assembly GCF_018350155.1). Lineage (NCBI taxonomy): Eukaryota > Metazoa > Chordata > Mammalia > Carnivora > Felidae > Leopardus > Leopardus geoffroyi. The sequence continues at coordinate 131,810,837 of NC_059332.1, read as the reverse complement.
TAAGGTTTGGCTCCCATGAGTATGGGCAATAACCCTCAGTTCAATGAGTACAAGAATGAATTCACCCCAATAAATACCACGGAGAAATATGCTGCAAAAGGCACAGAACACAACCTCCCCATATGCAGAAGTGAATCAAAGTTACCCGTGCACGATGCCAGAGGGGATGGCAGCTTGGGGTGACAGGTGGCACGCCTCTCCGCCAAGTAGAAGGCGTTGCTCCTGGCAGTTTTTTTTTTTTTTAAGTGAGGCATGCGACCTAAGTAGTGGCATTTCACAGCTGAGAAACCAGCTTGTAATATGCCTTTTGCTTCACTGAGAGGCGGGCCACATGTCCACATAGACTCCAAGTCTAGCTGCAAAACATTGCAATACATTCGCCTATATTCTTCTTACCACCAAATATTTATATTGCTATGGGAATGTAAATGGGCTGCATGATTAATGACATTTTTTCAGACAAACAAAGAAGATGGCTTCCCTGCAAAGGTGTCACTTTCTAGCACAAATGTTACAAGGAAGAAAAAAGGACCAGAAAATGAGTGGGCGGGAAGAGTTAAAAATAAGTACCTATTTATCGGTCTTCAGTAGAAATTTACAAAAGAGAGTCCACTTTGTTTTGACTAAATTAGCAGATGGAAGACAAGTTCAAACTCTGACGTTCTCAGCACTCTGACATCTGGGTCTACTTTTCCAATAAATTCTTTCTCAACTCCCTTTAGGCAAGTTCTGCCTCAGACAAATTAACCATTTCACCATTCCCTGTGTATCTGTTAGCATTTTATTCGGAGCCCTTATTTATACGACTTCCTTCATGGGAAATTCCTTTTCCATCTAGCTCTTCCCTTGCATGGCTAGCTAACATCTAAGACCAGACTCTAATGCTACTTATTCCAAAATACCTGACTAATGTCCCCCATCTAGAAGTAACGTCCTCCTCTCTTGAACCTCCACACCCTCTCTTGATCCACATCCAACCATACACGTAGGTGGCAAAAATTATTTCTTTACCTTTCCTTCTGGACTATAAGCAATGGTAGGAACTACAGAGTATCCATAAAGTCTGGAGGATGCATAGATAATATTATTTCATCACATAATCACACACACACACACACACACACACACACACACACACACACGCTGCTATAAATATAACATCAGTATCATTTCTGATGGCTATTTGCCTATGTTAGCACCCTTGATGGACATCTGCAGTCTGGATTCATTCTTGATACCTGATGCCCAACATACTGCTGGGTGATTAGTGGGACCTGCATTTGTCAAATAAATGAATTAACTGGTTGACTCATTGATAAGAAACTAAGGCTTGCCCTTCAAGCCCACATAGAATGACTAAGGGTGGAGGAAAATCAGAGACTAGAAAGAGAATATGAAGAGATAAAGGCAAATGATTTGGAGATGCTTCAGGGTTTATAGAGAGCAAAAGCCAAACTACAAGGAAAAGTCTTCTTATCGTAATGAGCTGTGTGTAACCTCAGGTAAGTCACCTAGCCTCATTTTTTTTTCTAAATCAAGGACTTAGATAAATATTTCCTCCAACACGAAAACTATCATTCTAAATAAATACTAAATAGAAGTGACTGCTTATAATGTTTGGGGAAAAGCAGAGGTCGGGAGGCAGTTATTAATAATTAAAATGAGAATATAATAATATAAGCTATAATACAATATACTGCAACTAGCTATATTTATGTAAAACTTTACAGTTTCAGGGCACCTGGGTGGTTCAGTTGGTTAAGCATCTGACTTCAGCTCAGGTCATGATCTCACAGCTTGTGAGTTTGAGCCCACGTTGGGCTCTGTGCTAACAGCTCAGGGCCTGGAAGCCTGCTTCGGATTCTCTCTCTCTCTCTCTCTCTCTCTCTCTCTCTCTCTCTGCCGCTCTCCCACTTGTTCTCTCTCTGTGTCTCAAAAATAAATAAATAAACATTAAAAAAAGCTTTACAGTTTCAACAGCACCTCCATAATAGTTCATTTGGTCCTCACAGGAGGCTGGGAGGAAAGTATGACAGACCCTTTACAGATGAGAAGACAGGCTTTAAGTGGTCTGGTGACTTGTCCAGAGTCACAAGGAATAGCTGATGGGGGAATAAGACAAACCCAGTTCGTCCCACTCAGTACACTTCCCACTGGATGTTGGGCACTAAAGTCTAAGGAGACTATTGTTACGCAACATCAATATTCATAAAAAGAAGGGGCGCCTGGGTGGTACAGTGGGTTAAGCATCGGACTCTTTTGATCTTGGCTCAGGTCATCATTGAGCTCAGATCATCGAGCTCTGCACTGGTGGTGTGGAGCCTGCTTGGGATTCTGTCTCTCTCTCTCTGTCCCTCCCCTGCTTGCTGTCATTCTCTCTAAAAATAAATAAAAATAAACTAAAAAATCATAAAAAGGAAGAAAATGAAAAAATATAACCATTTGAGAGTTTTCATTGACAGTAAGTGTAGTCGTTCTTCCTCAATTATTAGAAAGGTAAAGGTAAAGAAGAATATTAATTAAGAAGAGTTTGCCCACAAAATATGCAATTAATTGGATGTTTTCTTTAGTCCACCAGTGTAAGAAAAAAGCAAATAAAAAAATATAAAGAATTTAGCAAAAAATAAACCAACAAGCAAACATTTCCAAGGTTTTTGGTTCTCAAATTTGAATAGTCTACTATCTTGTTTCATTTACATTTATGGTGCTAGCAATGAAAATTAATGCAAAATACTGCAAGCTCTTAAATCATCAAACCCTTTACTAAGGCAGGAAGAGGGATTGGGACAAAAGCCCTCTGTACATAATTCAATTAAACTAATATTTATTGAATGTCTACTGTGTGCAAGGCACTGTTTCGATTGCTGGGGATACGTCAGTGAACAAAACAGAACTAAGATTCCCATTAATCGCAATACTACATTTGGCAAGTAATGTAAGAAATGAATAGATAAATGTCTTTGGTGTAATTTTTTAAACATGCACATTTTAAAACCAATTTTTTGCCTATTTCAGGAGCATAGAACATTGCCTTGAGACATGTGTAAATGACTCTGAAGGAAATAATTCATAAGTGTGTGAGAAGGCATATGCAGTGTACTATCACAAGAAAGACACTATCAGAAGGAGCTTCCCCAATTTCTACCCAAACTGTGGCCCATGGACCACCTGAGAGCCTAGAAGAAATGCAGACTCTCAGGTCCATCCCAGGGCTGGAATCTGCAACCTATCGAGTTCCCAGGTGATTTCGTACACGTATGAAGGTTGAGATGCACTAGTCTAGTACATCTCTTTGCACCTAAGACAGCCTAAAAATAAACTGCTGAAAGGGAGAACATAAGCACTTCAAAAATTAATCACTCGCTCCATAATTTTTTTCATTTTCAAGCAGTTGTTTCTTTTCAAATAAAATTTTACTTTTAAAATGACAGATCGGGGCACCTGGGTGGCTCAGTCGGTTGAGCCTCCAACTTCGACTCAGGTCACCATCTCGTGGTCGGTGAGTTCGAGCCCCACATCGGGCTCTAGGCTAATGGCTCGGAGCCTGGAGCCTGCTTCCGATTCTGTGTCTCCCTCTCTCTCTGCCCCTCCCCCGTTCATGCTCTGTCTCTCCCTGTCTCAAAAATAAATAAACGTTAAAAAATATATATATTATTAAAATGACAGATCAAGGAGATTACATACTAACCTTTCCTTCGGTGTGTGTCAACATTGAAAAAAAATGAAATTTGCCTTTTCACTGTTCAAATCTGGCATTTCAAGCCAAAAACAAGGGGTAAGTTGTCTATCATATGTACCAGTGCACAAGGGTCTCTCTCCAGGCTCTGTGATTTCACAACCATCGTGACTAACAGAAGTAGGAGACAGAAGGTGTCTTTCAGGTGCTTAGTTTGCCAAGCAATTATGGTCTGGAAGACATATGATAAAAACATTAGGAAAAGCTAGGAAGCGGGTGGAAGGCAAGCTCTCTCTCCATTTGTCACGAAACAGTCACTCGAAAATGGATTTATTTTTCCCTAAAGATAAAAAAGGGAGAACAGGGAAGGAGGCTGTTGGAAATTCACAGAGACGCAGCAGCCCTGCTCAGTGTTGACCATGGTAAAGAGAATATTTCACCCACACATATACCCTGCCAACACTGGGCAAAACATCCCAGCATAGCCGCATATGACTCTAGAATGTACTAAAGAAGGAAAAGACAGCCATGGCAGAGCTTCTATGAGCCACGGAAGGCCTTTTTCACTAATCTAAAGGAGTATGATTCTCTTCTGGTATGTGATCAAAGCTCAAAGACTCTTCTACCATACTAAATACAAAGGAAATTTTTCTTCCATCTTCAACTGTGAGTATAACATAAACTCCTCCTCTTCCACAGTTTTAAAAAACCTCTCAGCCTGTCATTACCCTCTGCTTCATCACATAGAGAAACTTCAGCAGGGATCTATACCTACAGTAGGGTCACTTCCATTTACCTATACGTTAATGTCCTCACTCTTCTTAAAATGGATTTGAGGCAACTTATAATTATATAAAGTATTAAATAATGCTGTTGAAGATGAAGAAGCTAATATCTACGCATGTACACTAAACATTTTTTTTGTAATCAAGCATCAGATTTACCTTTGAGATTCCTGGTAGGAAAAGAGAAGAATGGAAAACACAATTCTCTCATTACCAGTTAAGTTGAAACATGTCAGTTCTTCAAGACAGATAAATGATTTCATGATATTAAAGTCTACAAAGAATTGTTAAAAATGGACTTTATAAAAAAAATATTTTCTACAAATCTTTGAAAATTATAAGGCATTATTTACATTTCCAATACTCGTTCTGACTTTTAAGAAATAAACAGAGACAGTATTAAAACACTACCTAGAAAAAGCAGTTCTTCAAGGAGAGCAAACAAAGTCAGGGATGTAGTTTTCTGAAAAGATAATTTCATCTGGCCTTGTGATAGGAGCTGGACAAAGGATAATCCGTGGCTATAATCTTTGGCAAGCACCTGGTAGCCTATGTAATTAACTAAAAGAATATTCTAGTGCTTTGGACATTGGGCCAGCAGGTGGCCAAGTTAATGAGGTGCTGAGAAAGATGGGACTCCTCACATGTATCTTGGGACTGTACACTTCTGAATGGAGAGAATATCAAAACAGTAGGCAATCACACTGCTAGAAATACATGGTTTCCTATCTCTGGTGGGTCCTTTAAGTATTTGTCCTGTTTGTTTTTGAACTTCTCCATTTCCTTTTCCTTCTCCCTTACTGAATAGTTGAGAAAACAGAGGATACCAAATATTATTTCTCTTCTCCTCTTTCCCAAACTTAATTGTATCACCACCCAGAAGAAAGACTTTTCCTATTCAGTGTGGCCCAGCCACAATTCCTTCTTGCCTCCTCAGAAACTCTGCTTCAGTTATCCTCCAATTCTCCTTTTCTACCACTGTTTTCCATCAGTTTTTAAAACTGCTTCACGCTTTCTCATCCTAGAAAATGTTTTCACTTAGAAGTACATCTCGGTCTAGCTACCGTCCTCTCTCTCACCTTCCCTTCTCAGTCTCCAGAAACGATGCAACATACTTGCAGCCTCCACTTCCTCCTGGCCTCTGCCCTTCTAATGGGTTTAGAAATGAAGAGATGAATAAGTCATGGGAATGAAAAGTGCAGCACAGGCAATACAGTCAGTGGTACTGTCATAGTGTTGTATGGTGACCGATGGCAGCTACCCTTGTGGTGAGCGAGCACAGCATAACACAGATCGGTCACATCATCATGCTGTGTACCTGAAACTAATGTGACATTGTGTATCCACTATACTCAGATACAAAAAATTAAAAGAAAACGTAAATAATTAACCTGAAAAGTTTTTGTACCAGAAAATAGGGAGTTTTCAAAAAATGAGGGTACATGCCAAAAGAATACAAAAGCCAGCTTGTCAGTTTAGTACCAAAACAAATAACGATGATGATTAATAATAGACTAAAATGCACTGAATAAAATAGGAATCCATAAGTTCATACTCACATAAATAAATGGATGAATAAATCAAAAGTTTGATGATTAACAGGATATTTACAGAGTTTCAAAGCACCTTCCCATAAAATATTCATTAATTACAAACTTTACAGTGGAGAAGACTGAGAGATACCATATTAATCCAGTGATCAAAATTAACATCATCAATAATGGGAAAAATTTAAATCATATACCTTTTAGCAGTGCAGTGACAGGAATGCAACATTGCTTCTGGAATATTCCTAATGAAGAGGTATACCTTACATCTAATCATGAGGAAACATCAGTAAAACAAAACTGAGGGACATTTTAGAAAATAATTGGACTTGTGGGGTACCTGGGTGGCTCAGTCGGTTAAGCAACCGACTCTTGATTTCGGCTCAGGTCATGATCTCATGGTTTGTGAGATCTAGCCCAGCATTTGGGGTTCTGTGCTGACAGTGTGGAGCCTGCTTGGTGTTCTCTCTCTCTCTCTCTCTCTCTCTCTCTCTCTCTCTCTGTCTGCCCCATCCCAGCTCTCTCGCTCTCTCTCTTAAAATAAATAAACTTGGGGCGCCTGGGTGGCGCAGTCGGTTAAGCGTCCGACTTCAGCCAGGTCACGATCTCGCGGTCCGTGAGTTCGAGCCCCGAGTCAGGCTCTGGGCTGATGGCTCAGAGCCTGGAGCCTGTTTCCGACTCTGTGTCTCCCTCTCTCTCTCTGCCCCTCCCCCGTTCATGCTCTGTCTCTCTCTGTCCCAAAAATAAATAAACGTTGAAAAAAAAATTTTAAATAAATAAACTTTAAGAAAAAATAAAATAAATTAATAATAAAATAATTGGACTTGTTATCTGCAAAACTGTCAAGATCATGAAGTCAAGGAAAGACTGAGGAACTACTCCAAACTGAAAGAGATTAAGAGACACGACTAATTCTATACTAGATCCTGTTGCTACAAAAGACTTTATTGGGACAACAAGTAAAACTCAAACAGGGTCTGAGAGTTAAATGGTAGTAATGTGTCACTGTTAATCTCCTGGTTTTGGTGGTTGTATTTTGGTTAAGTTTAAGGGTATCCTTGTTTATAAAAAATCACATTAAAGTACTCAGACTTTGGGGGGAAAATGAGAGAGATTCTTGGGGAGGCAGACTCTAGGAGGAAGTGGAGGCTACTGGTACAGAGCACTGTTTCCATAACCCTCCTTTCCCCGTCAGCTTTGTGGTTCCCTTCCTGGAAATCTCTCCTCCCTTGGCTGCCATAATGTCTCTTGTTTCCTGGTTCTTCCTCTTTCTCCTTCTAGTTTTGTTTGAGTTTTTTTGTTTTGTTTTGTTTTTAATTTGAGAGAGAGAGAGAGCATATGCAAGGAGAGGGGCAGAGAGAGACAGAAAGAGAGACAGAATCTCAAGCAAGCTCGACGCTCAGCCCAGAGTAGGGCTCCATCTCACAAACCTTGAGATCATGACCTGAGCTGAAGTCAAGAGTTCAACTGAGCCACCCAGGCACCGCTCTCCTAGTTTTCTAACTGTTCCTTCTACATCCTTTTTCTGGATCCTCTTTCTCATTTTCACCTTCCTCAAAGTCCTGCCTTTACTGTTTCTTTCACTCCATATCCTCTCCCTTGGTAATCTCATCCACTCTTATGGTTTTAACTACAGCTATTTGCTGACAAATCACAAATCTACCTCCCTTTCTACATCTTTGGCCTATAGGGTCTCCCAACCTTTTTTCCCATAGATACCTCAAATTCAACTACTCTAAAACTCATGTTTTGCCGGTCTATGCTTCCTCTTTTCTCACTATTGAGTTATACAAAATGGAAACGTGGTAGTCATTACTGACTGCCCTTTCTCCTTTATCCTTATAACCAATCATTCACTAAACCCTAATCTCCCTACTAAATTCCTGTCAAATCCATTCTCCTTTCCATCCCAACTGACACTTACTTTAGTAAAGCTCTTATCATTCTTTACTAAATTGATTAATTAAATTGGCTTTTTCTCCACCACTTTCCCAACTATCAATGGCCTATCAACTTGTGTCCTAATTTCCAATCTGACTTCTTTTCTTAAGCCGTCCTCTCCAAAATTTTCAGGGTGCTGTTTTCAAAATATAAATCTGATTGTGTTTCCTCTCTGTTTAAAATCTTTCACTGGCTCACCATGTTTACAAAATAGAATCTAAATTTCTTGGCATGGCAAGCCTGTCCCTTCATGACCTAAGCCTTTCCTCCCTTTACAACCTGATCTTTCCCCAATCCTTTTCCCTGAACATATATTCCAGAATTAGTGACATTTTCAAGTTCCCTGAGCATGCTTTGTTTTCTACATCAATACTTTGACTCATAATCACTCCTGTGTGTCCTGTAATGGTGTGAATTTCAATGTCACATTCTTTGGGAGGCTTCTATGAGATTACTCTCACTTCTTTCTTTGGTCCAGAGAAAAGTAATGACATTTCTCTCTTACCTCTTTATTCATACCTACTCTGATGGTTGCATTTACCAAACTGAATGGTAACCACCACATGATGAACTTCTTGATAGAGGGATTACAGTTCAGCTCTGGTCATTGATGACTATAGCAGAGAGCTTGACCCAGAGAAAGTGTTCACTAAACATCTGTTTAATTACAATAAACATCTGAATGCATATTCTTTTTACCATCAGAATGACACCTGTCAGCCAAAAAGTAAAAATAATAAGGTACACTCATTTATCCAGGAAAATGGGACATTATCTGTTTAAGTTGTTTCCCTGTTCCAATATCCTCATATCACCTTGTATTCCATTCTACTGTAAACAGTTTCTCCTCTTCAACATAGCGTGAGCAATTTGTTTATTGATCTGTTTTGTTCAGCCCTTTGTAATGTACAAATTATAAAATACGTCAGAGCACCACAGAAAACAGAGGAAACTGCCTCAAGTATCCAGCAATAGCTGCAGAACAATCTATACAAGTCTAAATGAAAGCCCTCATCTATAGCCACATGCTATGGATGCAACTGTTATGAAGGAAAAATACAGGAAGCTAAGTGTGCTACTCAAAGTCAGCAAATCAGCAAAATATATCTCTTCTTTATTTGCATACATTCACTACAGAACATTCTTATATTTACTTCACATGGGCTCCCTTAGAATAAGGACATCTTCTTATTTAAGGTTGGAATAGCCTGACAACAACAATAATATCTTACATTTATTTAGCTCTATCTCATCTGTACAATAAACTTAAGGGATTATTTTTGTACATTTTACCCTGATGGCTCTCTAAGCATGGCTAATTTCCTGAAGCCTTTGTTTCCATCCTACCCCTGATCCCTAGAATCGTCTCTAGGCATCCTTTTCTAATCTCATCTCATCCTTATGCACTACACACAACCCCTGGTCACTCGCTGTAGAGATAGTACCATTCAGCCATCTGAGCAAGTGCAATCTCTCACTCTTGATCACAGCCCTCACAGGGATAGAATCCTTTCTTCTTTCATTAAAAAAGATGCCCCTCATTGAAGAGGGCATCTTTTGGGATGAGCACTGGGTGTTGTATGGAAACTAATTTGACAATAAATTTCATATATTAAAAAAAAGAAAAAAAAGATGCCCCTTACTGGCCTTTATTTTTCTGCCAGAAAAAAAATGAAAGCCTCAACTAGAGTTTCATATGGAATGGACATTTCAGGTTGGAATTTCATTGTCTCTAAGATAGGAACTTTATTACAAGATGGTAACAAACATAAATATGGAGACAGAGTTGCATAAATCCTGGGAAGAAGTCAGATCACGTACGAAAACGGCTTTACCCAAGGCTTTCAAGAGAAATGTTAAGAGCAAGTGGGTTGGAAGCAAGAGAGTTTGAAAAGAACAGGCTTCTATTGTTCAGAGTCTTTCTGACCTTTAAGAGTTCAGAGATACAACAGTTCTTGGCAATGCCAAGGTGCCAGACGATGGTCAGAGTAGGTGGGTTGCGGAAGTGAAGGGAAAGGACACAGAATTTATGTCACTGAACTAAGACGATAAGCATCAATGGATCACACATATGAATATTGGAATCATTCGGGAGTATGACAAGAGTCCATATTGAAAGGCAGACTATCAGCAGTAAGAATGAGTTTTCAGTGACAGCAGAGTCTCCCGGAAGCTACTAAATGACAGCAGCAAAGTTGGGAAGAATTTAGCGTGGCTGGATGATATAAACCTCAGAGGAGAGAGGAATGCAGGAGGTTGAATCATATGATTTTGAAACAATCAATCAAATGGGGCACCTGGGTGGCTCAGTCGGTTAAGTATCCTACTCTTGATTTCGGTTCAGGTCATGATCTCATGGTTTTGTGAGTTCGAGTCCCATGTCAGGCTCTGCCCTAATAGCATGGAGCCTGCTTGAGATTCTCTCCCTCTGTCTGCCCTCTCCTGCTCGCACTCACTCGTCCTCAAAAATAAATAATATATTTTTTTAAAAACTTAAAAAAGCAATCAAGCAAACAAACAAATGAGACTTGTTTTGAAAAAATATCTAATACCAAGTTGAATTAGTCCTGGCTTTGTTACTAACACATGTTATAGTCTTGGGCAAGCCATTTTATTTCCCTGGATCTTTTGTTTTCTCATTTATAGCATGAGAAAGAGTCCTAAAATCTATACCACGTGCTATGCTTTTAACCACGAATTTCATGTTTGTCTTATTTTACTAGGCTTTAGGGTCAAAATCTATACCTGATTAACTGATTGCATGTACTTGCTCATTATTCGTCAGCTAAAAAGGGCTGATATCTTAAGAATCTGTCCCTTTGGTGGGAATTTAACAAAAGCAGGTAAAAGCTACTTGTATATTCCATCTCCTTGTTCTCCAAAACACTGTTATGAGGTAAATAATATAGCAGTGATTATCACTCCCATTTTACAAATAAAACTGAGATGAATATATAGTATTTCCAATAGCCTTTCATTCATTTATTTTTTATGATTAAATTTTTGTAACCCATGAGTCTTACAACTACATATATGTCTCTTCTGACAGACTATGGGACCATGAAGGATAATAATTATAGCAATGATAATAATAATCAAAATGTCTTTAATTTATGTATTCTTAGCACCAAGACCAGGGTCTGACACATAATAGAGCGATGTATAAGATGGTCATGTCTTCATTAGAATGCAAAATAAGTTAGTTGGTAATCAAAGAACTGCTCTCCCAAAATCGTTTTTGTTTTTCAGTTGCCAATTTAGGCTTTTGTCAGGATCATTTAGATAACCAGCTCAAATCTTTAATTTCTTGGCCATGAAGTGACCAAAACAGATAATTTTAAAATTGATAAAGGAGAATTTCTACCTGAATCAATAAATTATCTTCATAAAAACATTAACACTATATTTGGTACCACAGTGTCTTAAGCTTAAGAAAGCAAAACTTCCCGTGAGATTGAAGGAAATCAAAATTACAATTTTTCCTGTAAATTTAGATCTTAAGTGTTTTAGACATTCATAGAAAACAATTAGGCATGGGGGCACCTGGGTGGCTCGGTCAGTTGGGCATCCGACTTCAGCTCAGGTCATCATCTTGCAGTCTGTGAGTTCGAGCTCCACATCGGGCTCTGTGCTAACAGCTCAGAGCCTGGAGCCTGCTTTGGATTCTGTGTCTCCCTCTCTCTCTGCCCCTCCCCTACTTATGCTCTGTCTCTATCTGTCTCAAAAATAAATAAAAACATTTAAAAAAAAAAAAAGAAAACAATTAGGCATGAAAAATAAATAGAATAAATAAATAACACCTGAATACATAAGTTACATATATATTTCTGCATAAAAATTTTAATCCAATGATAGGCCTCTCATGGATAAGACAGTCACATCATTTTGCCTTTATATCTCAGCCTGACTCTGGTTTTCAACTATACCTTCTCTGAAAACCTTCTCCTACTGAGATGTTGCTTCCAATCTAATATCAGAACCCATTAACAATGAGTTGCTTTTTCAGTGGTTTTAGGTATTCAGGAAACTATTCTGTCCTCCACTGTGGTTTCCCACCCCTCTGTGGTCTTACTATGGGGCATGCTGAAAATACAGCTTCTGACAAATTTCTTCAATATGATGCCACTCTAGCCACTACCTAGAAAGTTATTAAAAATCCATACAACAGTCATTGTATATTAGTACCGTAGATCGCTAGGAGAAAAATTTTAGTGACTGAAGAGAAGTGGGAACTGCCAAGCCACATGATGGGGGAAATATAAAATAGGAGTTGCCATCACCATCTACCCTATGCAGGCCAGCTACTTGAAAAATTTATTCCAAAGCTAATGAAGTCACAGAGTGATTGGTGGTATGGCAGAAGAATCAAGAAGAGTTCAATCTTTCTCAAAATAATAAAGATATCTCTTTTTTGTCACCTCAATTCCTTGCACATAATAGCTGTTCACTAAATACTGACTAAATAACTTATAAAAATGGTTTCATAAGGCTAGCCAATATAGTAAAAAAATAACAAATATAGAAACTCAAAAGTATAGTAATCTGGGGACATTTTTTGGTAGGAAAAAAAATGGTTTTATATATTTTTTAAAGTTTATATATTTATTTTTGAGAGAGACAGACAGAGAGAGAGACAGACAGACAGAGAGAAGAGGAGAGAAAGCACAAGCAGGGAAGGGTCAGAGAGAAGGAGAGACTGAATCTTGAGCAAGTTCCACGCCATCAGCACAGAGCCCAATGCAGGGCTCAAACTCACAAACTGAGAGATCATGACCTGAGCCAAGATCAAGATTCAGACACTTAACCTACTGCACCACTCAGGCGCCTCTAAATGGCTTTATATTTTTATTTTTTTTATTTTTTTAATGTTTATTTATTTTTGAGAGAGAGAGAGAGAGAGAGAGAGGGAGAGAGAGAGAGAGAATGAGCAGGGGAGGGACAGAAACAGAGGGAGACATAGAATCCGAAGCAGGCTCCAGGCTCTGAGCTGTCAGCACAGAGCCCGACGTGGGGCTCAAACCCACAAGCTGTGAGGTCATGACCTGAGCTGAAGTCAGATGCCCAACCAACTGAGCCACCCAGGTGCCCCTAAATGGCTTTATATTTTTCAACAGGCTTCAAGATTACCACTGTGTCCCAGCACATGTAGCAACTGATATTCATAATGATTACTTTGTATATTTGAGGAAAGTGTCTATTAAATCCAGCACTCTTTTTAAAAAGTCAGAGAACTATATAGGTTGCAAAGATCAACTTGTAAAATGTTTAAAATATAAAGTATAGGGGCGCCTGGGTGGCGCAGTCGGTTAAGCGTCCGACTTCAGCCAGGTCATGATCTCGCGGTCCGTGAGTTCGAGCCCCGCGTCAGGCTCTGGGCTGATGGCTCAGAGCCTGGAGCCTGTTTCCGATTCTGTGTCTCCCTCTCTCTCTGCCCCTCCCCCATTCATGCTCTGTCTCTCTCTGTCCCAAAAATAAATAAACGTTGAAAAAAAAATTAAAAAAAAAAAAAGAAAAAAAAATTACTCGTATTGATTTATTTATCTATAAAGTAGTACAGTATATAATGGAAAAGCATACTGTCAAGGGAATTCATGAAGACTGAATGACCACCAGAGTCAGCCAGGAAGTAGTTTGCTGGTGATAGACTATGGGACTTTACACTTGACCCTCTCTTACTTAGTCTCAATGTATATAATTAAATCCTGAGGACACAAAGCTGGTCTTATGGTGATGCTAAAATGAATTAAATAATCAAACCCCAGAACTTACTGATAAGGTCAATTTAAGCTAATAATTTTATATTTAAAAGGAAACAAAAAGTAAAGTCTTACTCTCAGATATAATAACAATACCATTATTAATAACTGCTCAAGCGCAAAAAGAAGGAGATACGGCCTAGCAGCAGCACATATGTTTTAGAACACTTTTGGATAAGAACTTATCTCAAATCTACTTGAATTATTTGTGATGATGAAGGAATTAAAAACTAGAATAAATGGGCGAGAGAACTGGTGAGATCCAGCACAAAAGAGAGGATTTACTGATGGCAAATATCACAAGGAAGAGGAATTTAAATTGTTTTGGATGACTCCCAGTGGTTGATGGAGAATTGGTGGAAATTTCAGAAAGTTAGGTCATTATACAGAAAAGCAGACTAGTAGGTGAAATACTGCTTCTGAATTTAAGTCCTATATTCTCTCACTCATATTAGAAATCCTAATCACCAATAGGAAACTCAGAGTATATGGGAACTGCTTCTTGGGAAAGATGTAATTGTGGTGTTTTAAGCATCTTTAATTGATTAACCTAAATAACCTTTGATGACACTGCTGTTCCTTATTTTGTGACAAAATGGAGCAACTATTAAGGTAACTTTTTGTGAAATAGGTTGGAATCAAGATAAGAAAGATATGAAGAAAGTTGCGGGGGCATAGATAGAAAATACAATATTTGGTAGAAATAAAACTCTTATATGTAACTTCATTACCTAAAGTAATAGTTCACTGACTTTGGAGGATTTTCCTCTGATGCCATTGGACTGCTAAAGTAAGTTTTATATCAAATAGAAAAAGGGTTTTAAGAAGAAAAAAGATTTTGAAAAGAAGCCCTCAAAAAGGCCAATTTCATATAAAATGTAAGCAAGCATCAAAAAAAAAAAAGTTCACTACAACGAAAAATGTAACTGTAAACAAAAAAGCACCTTACAGTGAAGGGCACTGTATACCAGCATAATTAAGTCCTTTATAATAACAACACTCCTCTGACACTTAAGACAAGATACTGACACAGAAAGGCTTAAAACAAATGAAAATGTACCCAATCAAAAAAAAAAAAAAAACTTTTTGAAGCTACTTAAAGAATATTCTTTATTGGATTCGTTCAATGCTTTTAATGTAATCAACTAGAATTACATTCAAGTGCTGCCTTCTATAACTTTTTGAAATGATAAATTTGATTCTTGATGGGGAATCTGCATTTCATCACAAGGATAAAATCCAGTGTCCTTGGCCAAGATATTCTTCACAGAAGTAGGCTATTTTTGTATTTTATGCTTAGCATATTTAAAGACACACAGTCCAGGTGAGTAACTTGCTCCAAAATGCACTCAATCTTTATCTGTGAATAAGGCTCCATTGCTTCAGTACCTACCCTTCGACGGATCCTTTTTCAATACTCTCCTCAGTGACTATCCTGAAAATTTTTCTGGAGAGCCTACTGCAGGTAACTTCACGTGTACCAATACTCTTTGATGCCAGGTAAACTGACAGTTGTCATGACCAGAGGTTAAGTGTGGTGCAAATGATGTGGCAGAAGATTGAAAAGTATGTAAAAGAATATTACAACAGAATTCTAGCTGGTTTAGAAAGCAAACAGAAAATATCTCCCAGCTTAACTTTGATATAAAATGAAATAAGAAAGGGTTATAAAAACAGTTGGGGCATTCAAATAATAGGATGCCCCAACTGTGATTGTAAAGTCCATCAAAATTAACCATGGAAATGAAGGTACACTAATCTAGTCACTTAGTACTTTTACTATACGATGCTAGCTTAACTATACGAGCTATTCTTCTAATACTAGCTTAACTATGCTAACTTCTAATTTAAAAAATTATGATGATAAATTTACTACAGAATGGCTAATTTGGAAAGGAGAGGTGAAGGTCACTGGAGGTTCCAGAATTTCTAAGCTCCAAATTGTTAATATCCAAACTGGCCTCTTTCCTGAATAGTGCCCAGATGGCAGAGACAACACTGATATGTGGTCTTAGCTGCTTTTTGACAAGGAACTGTCACCAGTAGGTGACCCCATCAGTCTGAAGGCAGGAAAATTACTAAATGATGCAAGGAAATGCCTGCAGGCCAGTACACCATGGGTCCCTGAGAAGCAGGAGGGCAGAACCTCAGGAAAAATGAATTTTCAGCTGGTGCTTATACAAAAGAGACTGTTACGTTTCTTTGCAGATAGGAGAAAATAAAATCAATTTCATTTCCATACATATTATGTCTAATAAGAATAGGAACAAATTCTCCTTTAGAGGAAATAAGATCATATGTAAAAGGTAGGGGAATGGCGTCATCTCTTGATAATAGACACGAAAGTTAGCTCTGACACTGCTCTATGAACACAACGTAGTCTAGAATCAACTACTACAATAGTATGGAGACATAATCTCTGCCGCACAAAATCAGTCAGAAGGCAGAAAGGAAATAAAGTAATCCAAATTAATATAGGGTGAAATTTTAATATTAGCCCTTCCTGAACAAAATTGGCAAACACAAGTCAAATTAATTTTCCAAAAACATAATTCTACTTGTCAGAAAGCAACCCACTATAAGCAATTATTTTTAGCAAAGTGATGCAACTGAAAAACAAATTGAAGATAGATTGGGATGTCTTTACTCTTCACTACCCCAACATAAAATGATGTTATATTAAAATATGGGAAATAAAACTAGGGTATAAAAGTAATGAACTATTACTTTTGGAAAGAGGAATTTATACTTCTAGTATCTATAAACTATTACCTAGCTCAACGGAGGGAGAATTATTTAATATTTAAATAAATCACATTCTATCTAGATTTTGCCATTCCCTTGTAGAGAGATCTAATGCTGATAATTAACACATCTTTAATTTGTGCTTTCAAGATGTTCCATCTAAGCACCAGAGGAAACTATGTTAAACATTGAAAACGTAGGAAATTAACATTAAACATTAATATGCAAGAGATTAGCATTTGAACCTAAAATTGTTTCTTAAAATAGTTATATGAGATTTTGTTGAAAAAGAGATTTGCCATTCACTATTAAAAATCAAGATTCAGAAATATGAGTCAGCTGTTAAAAGTCACAATATTGCGGCAGAAAGTTTTTCCCCCAAAGGCAAATTCCAAAATTATAATGCATAATTCTACATTGTTTTTGTTTGTTTGTCCTGAAAACTCTGCTCCCTTTATAAATTAAAGCATTGGTTTTCATTAATAATCACCATATAACCACATCAGTAAGAATGCTTTTTAATTTTGAAATCAGAGTTCACACCAGTGGCTGAATATTGTGTAACTGTTGCAAGAACATGAAGTCATGCCTTTCTTTCCTGGCCTTTCTTTTAATAATTTGATATTTAAAAATATGAATGCAGCAATATTCTCAAGATTATCTTCCATATGCTAATATATACATATATACATACACATACATATGTGTGTGTGCACGCGCACGCGTGTGTGTGTGTGTGTGTGTGTGTGAATTGCCGTAGGCAATTAATATTTAATCCAGGTCTCAGTTTCTTTATAGACCTAACAAGGGAGTTAAGAGTAAATGACTCAAAAGTCTCATTTTATCCCCAAATCTGCATAGGCTGAGAGAAGGAGAATAAGGGAAATCTTTAAAAAAAATACTTTGAGAATTCATGTAAGACTCTATAAAAATCAAAGTTTTTAACCTCAAATAAATCTATTTCTTTTTTTAAGCCATTTTACACCTAATTTCTACTATCCTTTTATTAGTAACTGATCTAACTAAATTCTAATGAGCAAAATCATCGTGTTAGAAGAAAAAGACTAGAAACCAAACTCAAATCTAAGAGGTCACCAGTGCTATTTCTCATAAAACAAGATAATTCTTGGGAGGAGTGAGGGCATCTGGATAATTTTAACATACTTAATAGAAAGAAAATAAATATATGATTTAAACTATTTACTTTTCCTTTGTATCCGAGGCACCCTAGAATTTGAAGTAAGTTTCTGATATACAGAGGAAGATGGACGCATGAATCCAACATTCCAAGGAAGCTTTGTATGTGAAAGAAGGGGAACCACACACTAGGACAAAGAAGCACCTTCAGCTGTTGGAGACAAGATAAAGCTTTCAAGAGCAATTTAGGTGACAGCAAGTTTTGTTGTTTTTGTTTGTTTCCCCAGTTGCTCATATTGGATTAGTCTGTGAAGCTTGGAAAACCACAGCCAGTCATTTAAGGGTAGTATACCACCTTAGGCAAACAAGCCTTTCAAACACAAACTCAGAATGTGAGACAAACATGTAGCCCAAAAACTACAGTTGGATACTACTCACGGAGAGTTTGTATCTTATAGGTTCCTACTATCCCCCAAAACACCATGGGACACAGTTTTCCTACACTATAATTACAGAAAGAGGATCAAAGGTAATGCCTGGGTGGGTGTGTACTGACAAGGGTAAAGTCTGTTGCCCACAGTGCAGGAAATAAATGGGGGGTGGAGGGCAGTATTATGATCATAAAGGCACATCATGCAATATACTCGCTTCCTCTGTACCTTTCTTTCCCAAATGCAATGCCTACCTTCTGTGTGGACTGCAGAGACATAGGTCCAATTGTAACGTTTGACTATGTCAAGCATTGCCCTTGCTTGCAAAGTGTCAGAAGGGACAACCCTCAGGAAGTATTTGTACAAAGTTTTGTCACTCAGGTCGATGCTTGTGGCAGAATACGCAATCTGTGGGATGTCGAAGAGCTGAAGCAGGTTCTGCACTTGAATGGCTACGGAGCTGGAGCCCGGGCCGATCACGCCCGCAATAGGCTTCTTAGTCCTGCCTAGGGGGAGGGACTGGCCGTCAGGCAGGCACCGGTTGAGCCCATCCTTTTCATCTCGAATGGAAATCAGAGAGTCCCTGATGAACTCAATGCTCTGCTCCAGAGCCACGGAGGAGTGCCAGCAGGAGTCCCGAATCTCACTGCCCAGAGTGATGTTGGGCAGCAGGACCGGGTCCGCGTTAATCTTATCCAACGTGTGGAACATGGCTTCCACTCTCTGGATGCCATACTGCTCCCTGATCTCTCCACACTTCCTCTCAGGCACCTTCTCGGCCGGAGGCTGGTGGTGGACTGAAAAGAGGGCTCCAATGATGACATCTCCGTCCATTCTGGCCACCGAGCGCTGAGACGAGGCTCCCGCCAGCAACACTTTCCTGCCGGGTCCTCTGGGAAGAAGGGACATCTCCAAAAAGATCGCTGGGAAAAAAACCAAGAAGAGCCGGACCATTGTGCTGAGGACGCGGTCCACAGCCTGCTGGCCGCGTTCCCACGCTGGTCCTGCCAGCCGGTTCTGCGCGCTCACAGCGTAGACAGACACCCGACGCCTGCCTCTCCCTGCTCGGTCCTGCTCGCCAACACCGCTGGTTCAACACTTTCGCCGCTTGCACCCCGGCCTCCTTCCCCTCCTCCGCCACCTAGTCCTCCACGACCACCTCCGTGTCCTGGAGACGCTTCTAAAAGGGGAATTCGAGCCCCCTTCTTCACCGGTGCATCAAAGTAAACTGGTCAAGAGTACAATGGGCATCGTGGTGGCAGCCGTGAGCTGGACGCTGCCGACAAAAAAAGGAAGAAAATCAAAGCTCCGTTATCACAAGACCTGTTTCAAAACTCGGAGTCAGTGATGTTAACAGTTGCCCGGTCCATTTCAACACATGATAGCGGCCGGAGGGGCAGCTTGGGAGACAGCTGTGGTCAAGGCAGGACGTGGTGCGTCCTGCCCGCAGTGCCCTCATCGGTCCCTGGAGGCGCAGAGCCCCACCGACCCTCCCCCTCCTCCAGCTTCAAGCCTCTTCCAGGTCCCCAAATACCCATTACACTTACAGACTTGGTGGGGGGGTGGGGGGGGAGAAGGGGAAAAAAGGAGAGGAGGAGCTAGGTCTTCCAGCCTTAGAGAACTTTCCGGATTTGAAAAGATCAACTTTTTCCCAGAAGAAATTTGGAAACTCATTATGAGGGTGGAAGCACTACTTCAAGATGAACGCAAAAAAGGAATGCACCTTTTACTTTAAATTAAAGGGGTTGAAAAGACCTCAACATACAACCCGAGTAGTAAATATAATTTGCCAGCTTGAGGAAATCCATATTAGTTACTAAGGCAACGCCTGGTAAAGTCTCAGCATGTCGGAGTTTGGTATGTCTCCCACCCACCCCCACCCCCCCCCCCCCATACACACACCCAAGAAGTCAGGCTTACTGTAGATGTTCAGGGAGAAAGGGTGCAGATAAGGTAACTTGATGCCCGCGATGGAGGGTGGAGAGAGGGGGCGGAGGGGGCCCCTGCACCCGCCTAAATCGGGACCTTTGGCTTTGCACATTTCTAGAAAGGGAACGGAGGGGAGCGTCTGGGTAGCTCTTGCAGCGGTAGCTCAAGCTCTGCCGCCTTCAGAACCCTGGACAGTGCTCAGTCCAGCTGCGGAAACATTCCCCTGCAGGGCCTGGAGCGGACGCTTCGACCAGCGAGTTGCAATTCTTTGACACCCCCCCACCCCACCCCCGACTTCGCTCTTTTAACCGTCCTCCCTGCGTTCTTTACACACACACACACACACACACACACACACACACACACACACACCCCTTCCTTCGCCTCCCACCACCCCTCCATCCTCATTCTCTTTGCCTTGCAGCCAGTGCTCCTGCAGGTATATTCAAACCCGACCGTTTCGGGGGCAGAGGCGCCAAATCTCAGCCGCCTCTGGGGCTGAAGTTGGCTCCCTCTCGTTCCTCCTGGCTCCGTTTCTCAAGGTGAGAGTCGGACAAGAAAGGAGCTAAGGGA
Organism: Leopardus geoffroyi; assembly: GCF_018350155.1. NCBI lineage: Eukaryota > Metazoa > Chordata > Mammalia > Carnivora > Felidae > Leopardus > Leopardus geoffroyi. Next base: position 131,790,317 of record NC_059332.1, on the reverse strand, counting down.
GCGGGCGGGGAGCGAGAGCATGAGGTGAGCCAGGCAGGAGGAAGATAACCCAGGCATCCACGGGTCCCGACGCTTCCCGGGGATGCTGGACTAAAAGAAATAAATAAGCGGGGATGCCTCTGAGATCAAGAGGAAATCCCACAGACTGCAACTATGTCTGCCACTGTGGCTGGGTTTCACTGCCCAGAGGTGTCTGCTTACCTGGGTCTGCTTGGAGAATTGGACTTGAGACGTACCTGAGTCCGGATAGACAGCGCTATGGTCCTCGGGCCAGAACACCACTCGGGCCACGCTCGGTTCGCAGACGCCTCAGCTCTAAGCCAGACGGTGCAAGGATGCGATCTGGGCTGTACACTAGTGCCCTCTTTCTTCAGCACTATTTTACCGCAAGGAAAAAGAGGGAGGGGGAAGGGGGGAAAAAAACAGGTCACCCAAGGCTTGTCTATTATCTCATGCATAAAAATCAGTCGTTTGATGGTGGGGTGGGGGGGGGGGGGAAACCTAGGGAGAAGTGAGAAATATTAATTCCTCTACTACCAGAGGGTTCTTATAGAAGCTGCCAGATATATGAATAGTCAGATCTGATGAAAGGAGTGGGGAGCCTCTTAGGATGCGTTAGGTGAATATTCTTTGTATATATTTCAAGGACCCAAATACATGTTCTTTCCCTAGAAGTAAAGCCCCTACGGAGGGAGACAGTTAATACATGTGTAGACATTTAGATAAAGTCCATTAGTAGGTTGCAGGGGAAAGGCTGCATAAGGTGAGAGTAGGGGAAAGAGGGGTATGCACATGATGAATCAAGGTAAGCCAAATGAACAGAGACAAACATTGGCTGCATTTTCCAGGTCAAGATGTAACTAAATTAAGAGGAGAGTCAAGTCACATGAAAACAGTGGAGTGAAAAACACTTATCCAAATTCCTCCCAGGCTGCTATCACCCTCCCGACAGGTCTCCAGTGTTGCTTCATTCTGTGTGAAAAGTGGAAGTTAAATCACATTCCTATGGGAACATGTTGGCTGAGCAGAATGTGTCCCAGCTTCTTCAGAGGGGAAAGGCAAGTGACAGTGTGCCTTTCCACTCTGGCTCAAAGCTTTCTATTTGTGTCATCTGCAGAAAAGAAAGATCAACTTATGTGAGTCCCTTTACAATCACCTTGCTCATGTCACCATTTCCTATGGACTGGTGCCATGTCCATCTGGAAGTGGCAATTCCATGTGGCAGTTTTAAATACTCTTCTAGCGTGTTCCATGAAACTTAGGAAAGAGAACAATACTTCCTGTCAAGGACAGATCCTCTTTCTTGTTCCGGTTCTGGTCTTTTTCCCCAGGTGTCAGATTTTTCTGGACTTTAATTAGACAACATAAAGAGGATAGGACTTTTTTTTCTTTTTCCACAAATAACGCACTGAACCAGGTAATAGCCTTTAGACCTATATGTTCCTGGTTCTGGAAGTAATAGTTTGTTTACTCAAGGAAGATAGGAAGAAGTTTCTATCTTCACACATAGAGTAAAATGATTCTCTACCTGTGCTCTTAGGAAGATGTCTGCTCTAAGAAGAGCAAGACAAAGGTGTTCACAGTGCATCAGAGTATCTCACTTCCTCTGATAGCCATTTAAGTTCCATTTTAGATAATGCTATTCTAGTAAGATAAGCCCTAAATATTATTTTCTTGGAAGATTTCATAGATACGGTGAATGTACAAAAATTCCTGTGCATATATAAAACATTAAACATGATTTGCAGGATTAGAGAAAGAAATGTCTCTGAAGTCCACATTTAGCCTCAATGTGCACTGCTCAAAGCTGAATATTTTTAATATATAACATTTTAATATTGACATAGCTTGGAAAAGAATCTGCTACTAAGAGAATAATTAAACATTCAGATTTATTTGTTTTCAATACAGTCTGAGTAAAAACTATGCATTCAGGCTGGCTGAAACAAATCATTTTAAAGAGGAAAAACTTGGGGATTTTGACATAGGAGGTCTATACATATGTATAAAATATATAGCAGAGGTGTTATGAAAAAATTTTAGTTTCAAACATATCAATTAGATATTATCAATTAAATTCATTGATAATTATTTAAGACCAACTTTAGAAGGCACAAAGACAAAAATAAGGCAAAAGCAAGGCTTTGAGAAAGAAGAAACAAGATCAGCTAAATATGCTTTCTCTTTCTAGAAATTTAGACTTTACCAAGGCAGGGAGGATGTAATACATGTACAGACATCTAAGGGAAGTTTCCATTAGTAGGACTAAAAAAATTACTAAGAGGATAAGCTACATACAAATTAACAAATATAGGTGATCACACTGATATAGGCATATGTGGTAATCTATACAAGTTCAAAGAATGTTAAAGGTACATGAATCCAGAAATTCTGTCAGTATGAATATTTATTCAGTGCTGGTAGTGTAGAATATTACATTCAGCATGTGATTTGTGGCATGGGACAAAGCGTTATGAGCATTTTGGTTTGGAAAATCTATTTCATACAACATGCAATGGAGATCACACAAAAGAATACTCAACATACTCTCTCAAGACAATGATTTAATGTGCTGCTGTAACAATAAACACAACAAAATGCTCATTGTTCTCCCATGGCAATAAAACAGTATTGTCCATAAACAAAATTGTGATCATTTTTCTTAGGAATGTATGCACAGTTTTCATTGTTCTCCAATCATAAAGGACATCATAGAGGAACTGGTCTATATTTTAAATGAGCAAAAGGCTATAAAATTTTCCACATGTAATCAGTTAAAAATTCACACTTTTCAAAGTGAGCAAGTATAAGGTTTTTTTTTTAAAGAAAGAGATGGATAAGTCAGGCACATATTCCAAATTATCGTGTATTCTAGTGGGTGTTTTGAAAAGTAGAGTTTACACAGTCATTGGAATATGGAAGTGAGGCATACACAAGAGGTAACAGACTCATAATTGAAGAGATAGCATTGACTGAAAATAGAAATGGGATCAAAGAAGGCCTTTGTAGAAAATTGATTTATGGAAAATTGATATGTAATGTATTACTAAGGAAATATAATTATGTTCAAGTAGATCAATGTTGTGGAGAGCGAATTCCATGCTTTTTCATAAAATAGCATGTTCCATGGCAATTAATTTAATCTAATGTGACATTTCTTATATTCTTATATTTAACTCATGGGTTCAGCAAGATAACTCAAGTTACAGTGAGATTTTTCAGTTTCTTTATCCAATTTTGTTTGTACATTGCTTAAATCGAGAGAAATTGCTGTCTTCATAGAACTTTATGTTCTGAAGCAAAGGCAATAAAAATTATAAAATAAAATCTCTTTCTTTTCAAAAACTCAAAATATTGTTACAAAACATGATTGACTATCAGAGTAAACAAAACATTTTAAAAGAACTAAAATAAGCCAAATTTAATGTACATTCAATTGTTTTATTGGTATGATTAATTAGGCTGTAACTATATATGCAGACATAGGACCAAAAGCATCAGTTTCCATGAGCAAATAGAAATCATCAAAGGCTTTGCAGACTCCTGCAGATAGACTAGAAAACATGCATTTTGCCACATATTGTTCTGTCACAACTGTCCAAACGTTTATTTTTAAAATATTAAAATGCAATTAAAGAGAATAAGGCAATCGTGATTATTCTGGAAGCACATTTTTGGGCCACAATTATTCCCTGTTTTATACCCTGCTGTACCCCATTGTCTAAAACAATGTCTGGTTCATAATAGGGGCTAAAATATTTGTTGAATGAATGAATGGATATGTACTCCCTGAACACTAAAAATATCATCTTTTTTTATGCTTTTCTTCAGGAATATCAAAGCCAGGTAGTTTGTAGATATTTCTAATTTATTCTTCATATAATGTAACAGTAATTATTTTGCAACTATTTCTCAGTTCAAGTAACTAGGCCTAACTAGTATTAAATCATTTGAAACATACTTATACAACAAACTTTCTTTCACTTGAAGCCCTGAAATTTGTTCCAAATGTGAAGAAACTATTCTCACTGCTGTATTGCATTTGCAGCAATAGCAAATGAAACTTTAAAATTTTTATAAAGGTAAAAAGAAGATAAAACATAAATGGAAGCTCACCTTTATCCGCTGTTGTGGCTATATAATTTGAAAATAACCATTTGAAAGGATTCTCAGAACCATCATATGGAAGTGTAAAATGGCATATTATCCTAGTCCTATAGAAGTTTTGGAAAATTGAGGCACCAAGAATCTGTTCCTTGCCTAAGTTTAACGAACAAATCAGGGGTAGTGCCACGTCATACTACCTTTATTCCAATCCATTAGTTCATAAAAACCAATTATATGGACTGAGCTAAGTGTTACTTTTCATTCTTTCCTTAAGCCTTAAACTGATGCTGTCTTCTCAGAAAATGCTTAAGTAATAAAGAAAATGAATTTGAATTTCTTTCCTTTGGGTCTTTCATCAGTTGAGGGCATAAGCATTACAGGTGATTGTTCTATTTGCTTAAAATAGCCATCTTTTATAACAGTTCTAATAACAGCAGTAACCTACTTGCACAGGCTCACAGTCAACTTTTGAACAATTAAGAAGGAAACGTATCTAAATTTTCACATCCGATAAAAGCCTTCATTAGAAAAGGCTTTATATTACTACAGTCTCATTTACACAGAAATTAAATGATTATTCCTGTTTAAAAAGCAGCATATTGTATTCCTACCTTCTCTGTAACAGAAAAGCTGCAACATGATTATAAACCACCAAAACATTGATCTACCTAAAATACAGCCCTTCTCCTTTCAACTGCATGGGTCAAAACCTACAATATATCACAGTTGCTAATAGAAGAATGTCTAAATTCCTGAACCTGGAAACTAAAGTCCACTGACTGCCGAGAGGGTTCATTCAAGCAAAACATGGTAACTACTTGTATCCACCCCTTCTCTTCCCTATAGCAAAGTCAGAGGTGAGCAGCTGACCAGAAAAAGAGAACTTTGTATCAAATAGGCCCAAGGAGTTACCAGAACAGCCCAAGGCATGTTTTTGAAAGTTTCCTAGGTAATTCTCATGTGACCCTTAATTGAAAACCACTGATAAAATTTCATCCCATTCTCCTATTCATACTTTCTGCTAACCAAATAAGCCTTGCATTTCCCACTTCAGCTCATACCTCTCACCTCCGCTTCCCACTTCAGCTCATACCTCTCACACACACACGCACACAAAGAAAAAAGAAAAATTTACCCATCGTTCATTTCTTTTCTATATATTTGTCCTTCTTCAAAATTCATTTCAAATTCAACTTATCCACAAAAGCTTCAGTTCTGAAGGAAATCATGAAAAAAGTGCTTATTTGGCACTTTTATGTGAGATCACACTGTAAAATAATATTACTAATTTTATTAACTGTGTGTTTTACTTAGCTTCATTCATAATCGCTGTTGTCACTTTAAAAATAGTGACTTATTCCAACTATATATATATATGTATATATACACATATATACATAAATATCTATATATGCCATTAATAAATGTATTTTTGAAGGATTATGATAGTTATTTAATAAATAGTAATGTACTATTTTTAATATCATTAATCATAGCAAATAATCATCCTTTGAGTATGGATTTAATTTTCTGAGAGTGGACAATTATTACCAAAATTCTTAAATAATAAAAAGTAACCAAGAAGAGAGAGAACTGTGTCTTGTTCACAACTGACTCTCTAGAACCTTAAGTAGTAGCTATAACTCAACAAGTATTTGTTGAATTAATGGATAAGTTTTGGATCAAAAATGAAGTGTGATTCTAAATAAATTATATTTCTTTGGCTCTGAAAATAATTCCAAAGAGTGGGCCCAAAAATGTTTCAGCAACTGCAAAATCATTAGCTTTCTGAGGGGAGTAGTAATAATTTGGATATAAAAATATGAGTTTATGTATTTTAATTATCATTGTTTTTGGTCATATCTCATGTATGGATTTATTTGGGGGGTTATTTAGGATACAGTGATTAAAATTTAAAACTGTATATGCTATTCAATTTAAGTTCTATTTTTAAATAACATGTAAGGCACATATACAACTAAAAATGACTGGAAGGAAATTACAACAAAATATTAACAGTTATTAGCTATAGAATGTAGTATAATGGATAATTTCATTTTTTCTGTATTCTTTCCTAAAATTTCCATAATAAATATGTGTCCATGTATTAAAATGCTACACCAAGCAATGCCTGGGTGGCTCAGTCAGTTAAGTGTCTGACTTTGGCTCAGGTCATGATCTTGCCGTTCCTGAGTTCAGCCCCCGAGTTGGGCTCTGTGCTGACAGCTGGGAGCCTGGAGCCTGCTTCAGATTCTGTGTCTCCCTCTCTCTCTGCCCCTCCTCTGCTCGTTCTCTCTCTCTCTCTCTCTCTCTCTCTCTCTCTCTCTCTCTTGTCTCTCAAAAATAAACATTAAAAAAAAAGTTTAATGTTATACCAAGATGGAAAGCAAATCAAACAGTTACCAAAAATCTTCTATAAATGATGGTGGGTTCAAGGAACCAAGTTTACTGGTCACAGCTGCTATCTTCACCTGCCTTACCCACCATCTAAGATATTCCATCACCCCTTCTATGTAATAAGAACTCCTCTGAGCACTGCAGACACCATAGTAAACAAGACATATCCCTGGCCTTCCAGGAACTTGGAGTGAGAAACACAGCTAGTACATAACCAGTACAGAATACTACAGAAATCCTAAAGCACTATGGAACCATGTGGGAAAGGCACCAGTCTTCAAAAATCATAAAGGCTTTCCAGGGAAAGTGACATTGAAATAAAGATTGAGAGACAAGTAGCAGTTACCTAGGTGAAGAGAGGAATAAACAGGCAAAAAGATAGTCCCAAACAGAAACTGTAATAGTCCAGAAGTAAAGGAGAGTGTGGTGATTTGAGGAAACCATACATGGTTTGGGAAAGCTAATACAAAGTATTAGAGTATGAGGATAGAGGTAAGAATTTCCTTTGAGACAGAAAAACATGATGAAGTGATCTGTAAACCAAGTTAAGAGTTTGGAAAGATGATAGCAAATAGGCCTAATAAGGTTGAAATTGGTGGAGGAAGGATAAGTCACATCATTATATTTAAGATTTAAAAAACTGACTCTGATAAAATTGAAATTATAGACCTCATCAATGTGGGAAGCCAAAAGAACAGTTTAAAAGATGCTGGACAATTAAGTTCTTTTTTAGAAGAAACCAGAGAAGAATATCTTTGTAAGTTTGCGGTATGAAAAGATATCTTACATACAAAATGCAATAACCATAAGCTTAAAAAAATTGAGAAATTGGACTTCATCAAAATTTAAAACTTCTGTTCCTCAAAAGACATCAGTAAGAAAATGAAAATGCAAGTTATAGATAGTAAATATGTGGCAGACATAGAGATAGAGATGTATGTGACAAAGGTCATATACCAAGACTATGTGCATAACTCCATATCTGGTTGAAAAAGATATATCTTTTGAGTATGAGTAATGTACTAATGCTCATAATTTTCATGAAAAGAGTTGCTATGTATGCTTAATAATAAAGCTGTTTCCCATATTTGAATAAGCTCATTTAAGCCATTCAGATATATTGAACTTATACCAATATATAAATCCTTCACATGGCCAAATCAGCCAATACAGTTCACCATGGAAGCACTTAACAATCAATACACCATGCTGTATCATTGATACAATTGGGACTATCATATTGATTCTGGTAGCTGGCCCCAGCAAACCAAACCAAAGTTTTTGAAGATTGAAACATCATAATTTTTTAGATGTTGTCTGCATTTCTTGCAGTTAACATTTTTTCCTGCTTAAATCTCATTTTTCCTACCCCTGAAGTCATGAAATGCCTGTGGATTTGTTGATTGCTTGAACAGTCAGGAAATCTGTACAGTCTTGATTTTTCAAGCTTTATGTCATAAAAGTCCGAGATTCTAAAAGAGATGTGGGAGTTATAAAAACTATTTATATAGTGATAATGAATACAATTCAATACAAACAATAATAGTTGTTGGTAATGAAGGTGATGATAACAAGGCAGCATAAAAGAGCCTGGGTACAAGCTCTAAGAAACTCCAAGTGACTGAAGGAGCAGAACCCATCAGAGAGGAAGAGCATCCAGGGAAATACAAGAAAAACTGGAAGGATAAGATGTTAAAGAAGCTAAGAAAGAAGAGGACCTCAAGGAGGAATGGGTGAGTTGTACGGGATATTGCTGAAACACACAAATTATGATTAGAACAGGAAAGTGTCCCCTGGATTTAGCAACTTGGGAGGAAATTGGTGGCCCTAGTAAGAGCAATTTTAGTCAAGTGTTGGGAGTAGAAACCAGTCTGGAGTGATTTCTATGGTTAATTAGATATAGAACTACTTGAGAGAATTTACAGACTCATTTTTAGAATTAATAACAGAGTTCTGCAAAGATGTTACACCAAAACCAACTTCTTTCCTACATATTAACAAGTAAGAGAAAAAATCTAATTAAAAAATGTTCTTTAGATCTGGGTAAAGAAGGTAAATTGAACACACTCATTTACTTTTGTTCCCTCAATAAACCTCAGTAAAATGACAATAAAGAGATTTTTGAGGCATAAATCTTTAAGGCAATGAGAATAGGAAGTGAGAAAATGGGGGAAGGGGTGAAGTAAACTAAAAAAGCAACTCATTGACAAGATTCAAGCAAGTTAAATTTTAAATTGACAGTGAGAAAATCCATAGGCAATTTTCAGTTATACCACAGAACCCATATCCAGAAACTGGAGGCTCCAGCTACCTCTAAAAGTACAGATGAGGGGTGCCTGGGTGGCTCAGTCGGTTAAGCGGCCGACTTCGGCTCAGGTCATGATCTTGCAGTCCGTGAGTTCGAGCCCCGCGTCGGGCTCTGTGCTGACATCTCGGAGCCTGGAGCCAGCTTCTGATTCTGTCTCCCTCTCTCTGACCCTCCCCCGTTCATGCTCTGTCTCTCTCTGTCTCAAAAATAAATAAACGTTACAAAAAAAATTTTTTTAAATAAATAATAAAAGTACAGATGAGGGTAAGGCTAAAAATAAGAGAAGTGGTGAAAGTTTAAGATTCAAAAAATCCTCAGACCCCCCCCCCCTCATTGACTCCACGTAGCCAGTTAACGTAATCCTCCCTCATCCTGCACAGGAGAGAGGAAGGGAAATGGAGATCTGAATGACAGGACCCACTCCCCCTGCCCTCTACTCCTACTCATCTGTCTGAAAATTGGCATACAGGCTTATGCCTTCCATGCAGGAAATTAGAGGATGCTTCTCTGGGTAATCTTATGAGTGATGACTCCAAAAGCAAAGAGGGAAGTAATTTTATGTTAAAGGGCCCTAGGAGAGAAGCCAAGGCAAAGCACCCTGCACCCTGCAATACACGAAGCACGAAGGCTGTTGATTAGCTTTTAGCCATAAGGAGATGAAGTAATTTGCCCACATCATGCAGCTAATAACTGTCATGGCTAGGATTTAACTTAAGGCTCTGATTCCTTAGACCATGCTCTTAACTGCTACACTATGCTACTCTCAAACGATTAAGGATGGAGGGAAATTATTGATCATGGATTCATAGTTCTAAAATGTATATTAGAAGAGTTTGAGAGGGTCGGGGGAGTTTGGGACAGTGTAGATGATATTCACAGCAATAATTCATGATAGAAAAAGCTTGCACTTTAGACAGAAGGTGACCATATGTCTGGTTTGCCCAGGACAGACCCAGGTTATTCTTCTTATAGATTAATTAATGCCTGCTAATTTTTAGCAACCCCTTTTACCTTTAAAAGTATCCTGGTTTGAATAATAAAGTACATGGTCAACCTGTCAATTACCAATACTCCCAAAAATAGAAGCAAAGCAGAATTTACTCCACAACATTTTGGAGAAAGAGTAACAAACCTAACAGTCTTCTTCTGTGGCCCAAGGATTACAAGGTAAGGCTAGACCTCTTTTCCCTCCTGTTTAGTGGATGTCATCAAATTCAGTATATACAGCATGACTGTAACAGTGAGAAATCATAATTCATCTTCACAGGAGAGTAATCACCTTGAAGAAATATGGCCCATGCTTTCTGACAAATTTTTATTTCTGCTGGTTCAAATCTATCAGACCTCAAACGTCATAGAATATTCACATTTTAAATTTTGATTGAGATGAGGTTAAATTCTAAAGTGACCTTACTTTGAAAGAAAAAAAAATCTGTAGCAGTTGTCCCTCACTCTTCCTTAGAATTACTGTCAAAAAGACACTCTTCTCATGTTCCTGAATCAATTCAAACTGTAGATGAAAATTGCTCCCTTGCAGCAGGAAACACTGAAAGGAAATGTACCAGGGACATTAACAGAGAAATTTTGGAGGCCATGATTCCCAATTCAGGTCCTGCAATATCCAAGAATGTCTTCAACTACCTTTTGGAGATTTGTGGTGGGTTAGTGTATGGGAAACTAATTAATTAATTAATTAATAATGGATTAATATATCAATTGACATTCCCACAAAGAATAAGAAAATATAAATGACAGTGTAGTACATAATTAATAAGTAAATACCGACAATTAATTAAGTAAATAAATAATTTAAACATTGTAAGAGAGTGAGACTAAATGAATTTGGAGTGCACTGTAATGTCAAAAATGAATGTGCCACTCTCAATTCAATATGAGATATCTTAGTACCTGTACGGGAAAACTTGTGATATACATACTACAAATGAAAAATCTAAGTAGGCCTAATAATTTATTCCCAAAATTTTATAAATCTGAGGATTGGGTTTCATAAGGTATTTCCTGTTTCAAAGAACCATGAAGTTATTTCAGTTAGTAAAGAGCTCAAACTTCCCTGAGACTTTAAAAGATACAACACTGAGGTCAAAGATGTTGTTGCCTGTTTTCTCCTCTAGGGTTTTGATGGTTTCCTGTCTCACATTTAAGTCATTCATCCAGTTTGAGTTCATTTTTGTGTATGGTGTAAGAAAGTGGTCTAGTTTCATTCTTCTGCATGTTGCTGTCCAGTTCTCCCAGCACCATTTGCTAAAGAGACTGTATTTTTTTCCATTGGATACTCTTCCCTGCTTTGTCAAAGATTAGTTGGCCATACATCTGTGGGCCCAATTCTGGGTTCTCTATTCTATTCCATTGGTCTATGTGTCTGTTTTTGTGCCAATACTATACTGTCTTGATGATTACAGCTTTGTAGTAGAGGCTAAACTCTGGGATTGTGATGCCTCCTGCTTTGGTTTTCTTTGTCAACATTATTTTGGCTATTCTGGGTCTTTTGTGGTTCCATACAAATTTTTGGGTTGTTTGTTCTAGCTTTGAGAAGAATTCCGGTGCAATTTTTATTGGGATTGCATTGAATGTGTAGATTGCTTTGGGTAATACTGACATTTTAACAATATTGATTCTTCCAATCCATGAGCATGGAATGTTTTTCCATTTCTTTGTCTTCTTCAATTTCCTTCATAAGCTTTCTACAGATTTCAGCATACAGATCTTTTACATCTTCGGTTAGGTTTATTCCTAGGTAGTTTATGGTTCTTGGTGCAAATGTAAATGTGATCAATTTATTGATTTCTCTTTCTGTTGCTTCATTATTGGTGCATAGAAATGCAATTGATTTCTGTATATTGATCTTGTATCCAGTGACTTTGCTGAATCCATGTATCAGTTCTAGCAGCTTTTTAGTGGAGTCTTCCAGGTTTTCCATGTAGAGTATCATGTCGCCTGCAAAAAGTGAAAGTTTTACTTCTTCTTTGCCAATTTTGATGCCTTTTACTTCTTTTGTTGTCTGATTGCTGATGTTAGGACTTCCAACGCTATGTTAAACAACAGTGGTGTGTGTGGACATCCCTGTCGTGTTCGAGCAATTTCTTGTTTGACATGTCTCCAAAGGCAAGGGAATTAAAAGCAGAAATGAACTACTGGGGCCTCATCAACATAAAACGCTTCTGCACTGCAAAGGAAACAATAAACAAGACTAAAAGGCAACCAACAGAATGGGAAAACATATTTGCAAATGACATATCGATAAGGGGAATCTATAAAGAACTTACTAAACTCAACACCTGAAAAACAAATAATCCAGTGAAGAAATGGGAAGAAGACATGAATAGACACTTTTCCAAAGAAGACATACAGATGACCAACAGACCCATGAAAAGATGCTCAACATCACTCCTCGTCAGGGAAATACAAATCAAAACCACACTGAGATACCATTTCACACTGGTCAGAGTGGCTAAAATTAACAACTCAGGAAATAACAGATGTTGGTGAAGATGTGGAGAAATGGGAACCCCCTTGCACTGTTGTTGGGAATACAAACTGGTAGAGCCACTCTGGAAAACAGTGTGGAGGTTTCTCAAAAAATTAAAAATAGAACTACCCTAAGACCCAGCAGTGGCACTACTAGGAATTTATCCAAAGGATACAGGAGTGCTGATTCATAGGGCCACATGTACCCCAATGTTTATAGCAGTGCTTTCAACAATAGCCAAATTATGGAAAAAGCCTAAATGTCCATCAACTGATGAACGGATAAAGAAGATGTGGTTTAAATATATAATGGAATACTACTTGGCAATGAGAAAGAATGAAACCCTGGCATTTGCAGCAATGTGGATGGACTGGCTGGTATTATGCTAAGTGAAATAAGTAAATCAGAGAAAGACAGATGTCATATATTTTTACTTATATGCAGAACTTGAGAAACTTAACAGAAGACCATGGGGGAAAGGAAGGGGAAAAATAGTTACAAACAGAGAGAGAGGGAGGCAAACCATAAGAGACTCTTAAATACAGAGAAAAAACTGAGAGTTGATGGGGGGGGGGAGGGAAGAGGGGAAAATGGGTGTTAGGCATTAAGAAGGGCACTTGTTGGGATGAGCACTGGATGTTGTATGCAAGCAATGAATCATGGGAATCTACCCCCAAAACCAAGAGCACACTGTATACATTGTATGTTAGCCAATTTGACAATAAATTATATTTTAAAAATAAATAAATAAAAACAAAAGATACAACACTGCATTTCTAGGATGATTTAAATGCAGATCTCTCCAGCCTGACTCACACCCTATAGTTAATATTCACTTATCAATGTATCTCTCCGCTGTCCTCATGAATTCTACTCTTATTCTTGCCTGTTTATCTCATGCTTGTCTTCTCCCTGCCATGCCAATCTTATCCATCCCAGAAGGCCCAGCTCTGGTTTTATCTCCTGTTTGGAGACCTTCACAAAACATTGATCTGCACTGATTTTTGTTTTTTCTCATCTCTTATAAACTGCATCACTCAGATTTACGCCAAGAAAGTATCTATATTGTACATGTCTTACATGATCAAGAAGAATACTACATGATCATGAATTTAAGAATCAGATCAAATTGTATTCTTGTGACCAATGGTACAGATACATACATGTAACAGATTTTTTTAATGTTTATTTATTTCTGAGAGACAGAGACAGAGCACAAGTCGGGGGGTGGGGGGAGGGGGCTGGACAGAGAGAGGAGACACAGCATCTGACAAAGGCTCCAGGCTCTGAGCCATCAGCACAGAGCCCAATGCAGTGCTCGAACTCACAAACTGTGAGATCATGACCTGAGAGGAAGTCGGATGCTTGACCAACTGAGCGAGCCAGGTGCCTCATACCAGATTCTTAACAAAAATATGCTTTATTGAAAAATAGTGAGAAAATTCTGAGAATGGCATTGGAGAAAAGACCTAAATGTGGAATGCAAGGGATTTCTGGGTTTCCTTCCAGTTTAAGCTAGTGGAGTGGTTTTTAAGTGCTCCCAAAATTAAGCAGCTTTTATAAAGATTCCTAATTTCTTTTCAAAACAACACTTGGCTTTACTCTGCAATTGGGTTCTCAACTTCTGACTCAAATTCAGCTAGTGATTTCACTTTTAGCCCTGATTCTATAACTATACTGACAATTCTATTTTCTTATCTCTGTGGGGATAATTACCTTGTAACAATTACCTTGTAAGTGATTTGATGAGTCAAAGTTCTAATAGCACTGTGAAAAAGGGCTTATATAAAGGTGCATCTTCAATGATGCAAATAATGTATAAATAATATGTTTTGTTGGCTTTTAACTGCTTTCCTAACATGTGGATACACAAGTGTATATATATTGTCAGCTGACTGATGTATTAGCATTTTACCATAACAGAAATACTGAAAATAGACAATGAGGGGGAAAGTAAATAATTTGAACTATATATAAAAAGAAAATCCATTTAATAGTTGATTACAAACAATAAATTAGTTACGCATATTACAGTTGAATTTGTCATTTATATAATAAATTTCATGTATTTTATATGTATCTATTTTTAAAGTACCAACCTGAACACTTCAAATGATCAATACCTACTATTATAAAATATTTTCTGAAAAAAATTTAGTCTTGAAGCACATTCATTATCAAAGCATGAAAATTCAACTCTTAAGGCAACAAAATTTGTATACTATGAAAGTATCAATATAAATTCTTTTGTATATCCCTTTCACATTAGTTCCAATTTTGTCCCACAAATAAATGAAAGGAGGTAAATCTTTAAAGTCCTTTTAAACATCCTCAGTGTTAATAGTGTAGTAGCTTGCCTTGAAAATCTAAAAGATATTATTTTCCAGATTCAATCATAAGAACAGAAAATGGCTGAAAGAAACCACCCAAAAGAGATAATGCATCTTAAAATTTTAAAGCTGAAAAGGCTTTAATCCCACTCTTATAGTATATTGATGAGTAAGCTAAGGACCAAAGTGGCATATGAAAAAGCTTTTATGTGTCAGAACCAAAAATAGTATGTTAATAATCCTACTCCAAGCAATGCTTGCCACGTCTCTTGATATTCTACTATGATTCACTCATTCAATAAACACTGAGTACTACTGTAGGCCAGATAATATGTTAAGGGTGAAGGACAAAAGTGTTAAGTTCCTATACTGGACAAGTTTACAGCTGTTAGAGAAGATAAATATTTAAATACACAGGTTCAAGTGTAACATGGTAGATGTTATAATACAAAAGAGGAATGAGCAAATAATTTTGCCTGGGCATAGGGCAATCAGGTAACCTTTCATAACATGATATTTCATTCAGGGTCTTAAAGGATGAGGGCGGCCTTAACAAACTACTTCCAATGTTGGCTAGAAATGACAGAAATTTATTTTCTCACAGTTTTAGAGACCAGAAGTCTGAAATCAAGGTGTTGGCAAGCTCAGTTCCTTCTAGAGGTTCTGAGGGAGACTACATTCTATGCCTCAATCCTAGTTTCTGATGACATCTAGCTTATAGATGCATCACTCCAAACTCTGCCTCTGTCTTCACATCACGTCTTCTGTGTGTCTTTTCCCCTCCTCTCTTTTTGCATAAGGAAACTCACCATTGGATGAGGGTCTCCTCTCATACAGATATTATCTCAAAATCCTCATCTTAACTACATATACAATGATCCTTTTTCCAAATAAAATCATCTTCACAAGTCCCAGATAAACATATTTCTTGGACAGCCACTATTCAACCCATTCCAGAGACAGCCAAATTTTCACAGGTGAAAAAGTCTGAAAGAATATACTTAGAAATAATGGTATATGCCAATGCATAAACACCATGAAAGGGAAAGAGTAAGAAGTATAAAATAATTAGGGTGAATCTGGAGAAGGGATGGGAGATAAGGTTTAAACAGCAGGTTGAGGTCTGATTAAGAAGCACCTTGTAATCCAAATTAAGATTTTAAACAAATCAAAACAACTTTGGATGAGATTTCTGTAACAACTTAGGGGTTAGAAGATACAGAAAACTAGAGACTGGGATACTTTAAAACAGGGTTAGCAGGCAAGTTTTTGCTATAAAGGGCCATTGTAAATATTTTAGGCTGTAGAACTATCTCTGCCCAACTACTCAACTCTACCAATGTAGCATGAAAGCAGACATAGACAACAGTTGAGTGAATAAGCGTGGATATCTTCCAATAAATACTCATGGGCACTGAATTTGAATTTCATATAATTTTCATAGGCCATGAAATGGCATTCTTTTGATTTTTAAAGGATTTTAAAATATAAATCCATTTGTAGAGATGATGTCAGCAAAAGTGGTAGAATAAGTAACTCCAAGGGCCCATCCTTCCACAGGAACAGCAAAAAAAAAAAAAAAAAAAAAAAGAAGAAAGAAAAAGAAAAAAAAGAAAAGAAAAAGAAAAAAAAGAAAAAAAACTGTCCAAATCAATTTTGTCAGAACTCTGAAAATTAATCAAAGATTTATAGCAATCTAGTAATACTGAATCAAGAAAAAAAGGAACTTTGGAATGGTAGGAAAGCTCTATGTCATTTATATTTGCTCTTGCCCTGTTCCCCCTCCCCAGCTTGACAGTGATATTGAAGATAGCCTCCATCCCCACTATGGCACTTTGGCCCCTGGTTTGTGAAAGAGTCAAGAAGACCTCACTCTCATACAATTACATTTGTCTGTTTTGACCTGTCTGGGGGCTCCCAGAAGGGGTGATGCAAGGTGCTTGATTTTGTTTCACTTAACTCAGAACTCCTTCAGGTGAAAAAGCAGCCAGCCACTCAGCTGAAAAACACTGTGTTCAGAGGCTAAAACCACACTGCAAGGCAAATGAACAACCCACTGCCACCAAAAGCAAGAGATTACAATAGAGAGGCAAACAATAGACCTACTGAATGCCTGGGAAGAAAAGCAGGGACGTTCTTTAAAATAATAGGGCATTGAAAAGCACCCATGCAAACAGGGAATACAGAAAGTTGCACAGCACACATACCTAGAGTAAAACTTAAGAAGACTTGAGGCCTTCACCTCTGACTGATCTTTAGACTTAGCACAAACAGGAAGAAAAGGTGAAGGCTGAGTTGTAAACAGCCTTGTTGACTTGAAGGAGTACCCCCAACACAGAGCAAATCTGCAAGGACTCAAAGACTTTCTATTCTTTTCTTCCACTCTTTCTTTCTTTTACTTTTTTCTTCCTTCCTCCCCCCCTTTTTTTCTTGTTTTGTTCCTTCTTTTTTTAGCTCCAGGCATTCAAGGAAAATTCTGCCAACACAGCGGCTAAATGTAAGCTAAACAGTACAGAGACTATACACATAAAAGAGTACAGATGTTACAAAAATACTTTAGAAAATTCATTCAACAGAGGCCGGGGACCCGATCTGAGGCTGCTAGTGTAGATTCGAGGTTGTCTGGTCTGGTGGTCGGCAGGGCCCAGCCCAGCATAGCACGGCCCAGAGCAGCCCAGCCCAGCCCAGCACAGCCCCTCCCAGTACAGCCCAGCACAGCAGCGGAGCCCGGGCTGGGAGGGCAGCAGACCCGCCGCTGAGCCGTATTGCAGACCTCTGCCCACACCTGGGGACCCTCTCCCCGCGGTGCCTGCCTCTACCTGGGGCGCCAACACTCTGTCGGCCCACCTCTCTGCGCTGTTCTTGTGCCTCTGCTTCTTTTCTTCCTTACCATCAGTACTTGATCAGAGGGAAAGGAAAGTTTTAAGAAATGCCGATTGCACAGTTGCTGGAGCTATGGAAGAAGATCGCGGTAGAGCCCATGGAAATAGAGACCACTGAGGAGGATCTTAACCTGGACTCGGAGCGCACCATATAAGACACCGTTGAAGAAGGCAAATGTGACTCCGCCTTGCCTGAGACAAAGTCACTAGAGGAGGAAGGCACCGTCAAGGAAATCGACGTCAGCCACCATGTGAGAAGGGTTTGAAAAGGCAGACCCTTTCCAGTTTGAACTGCTGAAAGTTTTAGGACAAGTGTCCTATGGAAAGGTGTTCCTGGTGAGGAAGACCAAGGGGTCTGACATGGAACAGCTGTACACAATGAAAGTTCTTAAGAAAGCTACCTCGAAAGGAAGAAAAGCCATATTGTGTAAATACCATTTTCCCACATATGTTCTGCTGTGGTGTACCATTTGGGAAAAAGAACATGGAGGAGGAAAGCAGAAGCAGGTTGTATGGCTGCAGGTGGACCACGAGTCATTCTGAATCTTCAGTCACACAGGATTGCTCAGTTTCCATTAAAACGTGATTGGTGGCTGTATTACGTCCCAGTGGCTGGGTGTTAGAATAGAGTCCGACACCTGATGGTAGAACTCTGTACCCCTATCCCCAGGGAAGCATAAGCACTAAACACAAGGTCAGAATAAAATTGCATCCAAGATTCCCCCCCCCAAAAAAAAATTCATTCAACAAATGAACAATTACAACCTATGGCAAACTATAAAAGCAAGCCCTAAGGAAGGGGAAATATCTGATTCCCAGAGGTATCACATTATAATATTTTAAATGTCCAGTTTGCAACACAAATTACAATGTATGCAAAAACAAAAAGAAAGCATGACTTAATCAGAAGAAGAATTAACTGATAGTGTCCCTGAGAAGTATAGACATTGGGCTTACAACAGTAAAACTTTAAATCAAGTAGTCTTAAATACCTTTAAAGAACTAAGGAACAGTTGAAAAAAAGCCAAAGGAAACCTTAATAATATTGTCTCAACAAATAGAGAATATTAATGGAGATAGAAATTTTCTAACAAGGAACCAAAGAAATTCTAAAGCTAAAAAGTACAATAACAAATAAAAATTCACAAGAGGGTTTCCATAGCAGATTTGAGCAGCCAAAAGAAAGAATCAGCAAATCTAAAGTTAGGTCAGTTGAAATGATTTAGCCTGAGGAGCACGGAAGGAAAAAGGTAGGGAGGGAAGAAAGGAAGGAAGAAAGGAAGGAAGGAAGAGAGGAAGGAAGGAAGGAAAGAGAATTAACAGAACCTCAGAGACCTGTGGAACACCATCGAGTGTACAGTCATATGAACAATAGGAGTCCCAGAAGGGAGACAAAGAGAGAAGGGCCAGAAAAAATTTTTGAAAAAATAGTGGTCAAAATTTTCCCTAATTGATAAAAGACACAAACCTACATATCCAAGAAGTTGAATAAATTCCAAGAAAGACAAACACAAGAAGATTCACGTGAAGTCACATCAAGTATGAGATACTATTCTGAACTGAAGGATGGCAAACATATGGTGCTATCGCTAAATCTGATCAGTTAATATCCATCACTGTTCTGAGAAGTCTATGAGGTCAATCACTATGTCTGATTACATCCTTAGTTTCGAGCAACATGTCTGGGAGGAAATGGTGAAGTAGAGCATAAGTAAAGTTGAAATACCACTGAGATCAATAGAGAAGGAGCTGGATAGGGGAATTTAAAGACAAAATGGGGATTCAATTGAGGGTAAAATTTTTGAAATTTGTGGCACCAATAGACATATTTTTCTCTATTGTTGGCCAACAATTTAAGTTAAGGTGATGAAAAGGAAAATAGAGAGGCAGATGGAGCAAAATGAAGAACTTTAAAATGTACAGGAAAAATAAATAAACGTTGAAAAAAAATTTAAAATGTACAGGAATTAGGGCATAGGAAGTATAATCAATAATATTGTAATAATGTTGTATGGTGACAGATGGTGACCGCATTGACCATGGTGAACACCGAGTTGTGTACAGAATTGCTGAATCACTATGTTGTACACCTGAAACGAAAATAACATTATATGTCAAGCATATTTCAATAAGTAATTAATTAATTGACTTCTAGTGTCTAATTTTACCAGAAGAATAAGATCAACAAAATTGAGTTTTTTTAAAAAGCACAGGAATAACTTTATTTGGTACCTGAAGCCACTCGGGATGATTGAAATGATATGAAATATGAGACTGGAAATTAGTTCCAAATTCTTGATAAGGACAAAAAGGCTAAGCACATATAATTATTTATTATGATAATTTATACAATTTAAAGCTTCAAAAGGGGGAGAAAGAACTTGTAAAGAAACCAACTCTGTTAAAAGAAAGTTACATGTGGAAATATAGCCCCACTCCTGAAGCTTAGGTACACATAACCTAAGACTGAGGATGATCCAGGAGAACTGAAGAAAAATGGTTACTACTACCAAGAGCCTTGCATCAAGTAATGAGACAGCAGTGTTCTGCTGAGGAGGGAGCATGGAGAGTGACCTCCTCAGAGGCAGAAGTGTTCCAGGCCTGCTGAAAGCTGAGGGCACAGCCGTAATACAGAGAAAAATGCTCCCTCATTCCAGGCCTCACAACAATCACAAGAAAAGACCAATCCCCCCTGAGCAATATGGAAACTGTAGTTCACTGAAGATAACTAGGGCAATAACAAAACCCAAATCTGGCTTAGCTCCTGACTAATTTAACTCAGTCTTCTGTTGACAGAAAAATAAGTGTGCCTGTTCTGGGTAAAAAATTACTTACCTTAGTCTCTGCTGTTCTTTTACCTATAACGTCAAGTATTCAATAGAAAATTACTAGACACACACATAAAAGCAAGAATTACCCAGTGTCTGCCAATGAAACAGTAAAAAGAAAGGCAACATAGAACAAACAAATTAGAGCCTTGGTGGCTCAGTCGGCTAAGCATCCAAATTCAGCTCAGGTCATGATCTCATGAGTTCAAGCCCCACGTTGGGCTCTGTGCTGACAGCTCAGAGCCTGAGGCCTGCTTCAGATTCTGTGTCTCCCTCTCTCTCTGTCCCTCCCCCATTTGTGCTCTGTTTCTGTCTCTTAAAAATAAATAAATGTTAAAAACAAATTTTTTAAAAGAACAAATTAGTATGCATTCTGTGTTTAGGCAGTTCTGTTTTTGAATCCTAGATTTTCTGCTGACTTACTAGGTAATGTTGATCAAGTTACATGCATCCATTTCTCCAACCTTAAAACACAAATAAGAACAGAATGAAATGATTTTCAACATTAATGAGACTGTGAGCGAACAGTGCCTCAGACTGCCTGTCATATAGAAGGCACTAAAGATGTGATCGTTGTTATAATAGAGAAAAAGTTTAAAGTTATATTTTATTCTTATGGTTATATTTATAGAAAACAATAATTAGATTGAAGTATTTTTAATATAAATTATCACATATGGAATACCTAAGTATAGAGTATCTTCTACCTTTAACAAAGTCCTAAAAAGGGTCTATGCAAATCATAACCAATTCTTTCATAACCCAGAATGGTAACCAGTCCTTTTATATTCTCCTCATGGATGCAAAGAGTTGAAATGCTTTATTGTCAACAATGCAAAATTATGCTGTTGAATTGATATAACCTAGGAAAAACCAAATAATAATAATAATGATGATGGTTTTATTAGCCTAAGTGGCCTTACTATAGGGAAACAAAATCCCATTAGACTTCCTTAAAAATATTAAATTTTCTAGTAGTCCTTGAAATAATCTTTGAGATCTTCTAGTGTTCCCCGGATCCCTGGTCAAGAACCACTGCTCTAATAAACTCTAAGGAGTATGCGTTGCAAAATCAAGTCATTTTAGTGCTAACCAAATGATAAGATGATCCTAGAAAACTAAATTATATAAGGGTGATACCATTACTCTGTTTAAAACTTTCGAGGTTTGCTATTCAAAAATAAGTAAAGACTCCAAATTTAAGAATGAAAGGTTTAAGAACAATGTGAGGGAACATCACCACGAATGATGATGGGTAACTACACAAATAAGAACTGAGATGATACCTAAGAGTGGATTATGGTCAGTCAGAGACTACCTGATAGGGAGAACAAAATTTGATCTTGGTTTGAAAGGATAAAAGGAACATGAATTAGTAAAAAGATATAACAGAAATGCCTTCCAGATGGGCCATAATATATCTGGGGGCAAAGAGGCATTACAGAGCTGAAAAATAAGATTAGCTCGGAAGAAAAAGAAGACATATATTTGGGAATAAAACCAAGTGTTGGTATGACTGGATAGGTCATCAGTACTCTCTATTGCTTCCCAGAAAGTTTATACCTAAATCATCATAACTGCTTTTGTTTGTTTGTTGTTCATTTGTTTATTGTTTAGGAGTTCCAAATCAGAAGTTTCACAATATGCTAGGAGCCTGCTCCAGGCTTTATAACAAAAAGGCAGTGAATGTCTCTGAGGTACAAAGGAATTGCAGTTGGCTATTTTCCCCCATACGTGTAATTTTGTTCTGCTTTGTTTTTGCCAATTACAGATTTCAACACAGAAACAGCCTGCTAAAGAAAACAGCTTGGGGATATACGTTGTTCTTAATGACTGGTTACTAAGTATTTTCAGATCTTAATGTTGGGTCAGGTCCTTAATGTAATTATTGATTTCACTTTTAAGCTTAAAAATAAAAGGATTACTGTGCACTTACATATCCATCCTGTATCCAAGTTATTAAAAATCATGTTATTTTATGAGCCATGTTTTAAAGCATTCTACTAATATTTATAAATGTCTGTTTCAATAGGAAATGTTCAAATTTTGTCTCAGACATAATAAGGCATACCACCAGAAATTTCAGGAATCGGTCCAGTAAATGACTAAAAGGAATATATTTATCCATTCATTTATTCTTTCAGCAAATATTTATTAAAGGCGCACACACACACACACACACACACATAAACACACACACTCACACTTACACACACACACATGTATATTCAAAACTTTTGGCAGTGATCGTTGACTATCAAACCACGTTTTCAGTTTTAATATGCTGATCTTGAAGAACTAGAAATAGCAAATAAGTGGGTATTTAACTCTGACTAAAAGCCAGTTGATCTTCACTCTTTTCAAAATTAGGTTATACATTATATTAACAACATACATCATTCCCCTTCAAAACAGGAAACTACAATGGAAATGTCAACTTAACTTGTGATTGCATTATTCTCAGATAACCCTTACATTCAAACACAAAGTTAGGAACCATGAGAAAAATCCTATGGGTACTTTGTAAAAAAGTAGTGTAATGTTTATCATAGATGATACTCTTCTTTTGGTAATCAAAATTGCTACTGTAACTTTATTTCATCCAAATTTTCATTTTTTATACAACCTCAGGAAACTTATCATTGGCTCTTCAGCAAGGATGTTGAGGATATTGTTGCTATAGTACACAGTGTTCTTTTGAGACACTCAGGGGACATCTCTTTATGGTTTTAGTATTAGTGATGGCCATATTTTTCAGCAACTACTTAACTTCTATATTATAATTCCTTTTCTTTAAAGTTTATTATTTGAGAGAGAGAGAGAGTGGGGGGGAGGGGAAAATAAAGAATAATAAAGAATCCCAAGCAGATTCCATGTTGTTAGTGCACAGAGCCCAATGTGGGGCTCAGTCCCATGAACCATGAGATCAGGACCTAAGCTGATACTAAGCATTAGACACTTAACCAACTGAGCCACCCAGGCACCCCTGTATTATATTTCCTTGAATCACAAACAGAAATATGCTTCTGCTTTGCACTGGCTTCTAGAAAACTCAAAGTTAAATCTGTTATTGACTCATAGCAAGTATATAAGGAGAATATATGCTCCATAAGAATAATGCTTACTTCATGAGTAATGTTCTAGAGTATTTGGCTAAACATTGGTATCCTACTAACTACATCAATTCTCCGTAGTTAAATTCTCTGGTGCCTTGCTTTTACCATTGACCCTTACTGGTTTTAAATAATTTGCTGTACTTTACTATCAGTTTTCTATTTTCTATTTGAGCTCATAGCTAAAAATAAATTAATTCATATGTATCTAAATACTTTCATAAATACACACACACACACACACACACACACTATAGTGCAGACATGACAACTGTGTACTTGATATACAGTCACAAACATATCTATGAGACTAGTTTATTAGACAGTTCCCTGAGTTACAAGATGACATAGTTGTTTTGTTTGTTTTTCCAAAAAGCTATACCAAATCTCTCCCTCTAGGCTTCCTTTTTCTTCTGAGGAACTACTCCCTCACCATAATAACCAGATTATATAATTTTTTAGCTACTTTAGTTACTAGAAGGGTCTAATCTCAGGGTTTTTGAATTTTATTTTTTTTTATTTTAGAAAGAGAGAGCACATAAATGGGGGAGATGGTCAGAGGGAGAGAGAGAGACTGAGAATCTTGAGTAGGCTCTGTGCTCTGCACAGAGCCCAATGCAGGGCTTCATCCTACAATCCTGGGATCATGACCTGAGCCAAAATCAAGAGTGGGGCATTGACTAAGCCATCCATGCACCCCTCTAATCTCAGCTTTGTTGACTTAGTCTTCTTAGTTTTAAATTTTTAATTACATATCTGATTCAAAGACCTTCTTATACCCTCATCCTAACCCAAGTTAGAGCTATGACGCTAGAGGCTTAGATTTGGAGCAGAAGTATCTGCTTTTCACATGCCTCTCACTTCTCTTGGCCTTTTCACTATTCTGATTCCTCCATCATTGAATATACATGAACTAGGTGAGGAGTGGAGCCAAATCGCATAGGGTCACTGCTTAGGGCTTGAGTCTAAGATACATGTTCCAATTGTACTTTACCAGGAGTTATTGAAAACCTGTATGATCACTGATAATGTGGTTCTTGGATGCTTATTCTGCTAATGTTTCTTAGATGTATCTGTTACTTGCACAAACACCTAGGGAAGGGGGGAGGTGAGAAGAGATAATCTGGATTTTTTGAGGCTCCTAGCTGAAGGACCACCAAAATAGCACCATTAACCTCTAACAATGTTCATACAACTATTCAGAACCATTGGGTACAGGAGTCTACAAAACCGACCTCCATAATAAGAATCTATGCAACAAGAGCCGAGAATAAGTAAATAATGACAAGTAGTTTCTGTGAGTTCACCTGGTCACTTGTGCACATGCTACCAAATAATTCAAGAATTCAAAGAAGCAGATGTGAATGGATATCATTCAGGAAACCAAATGCCAAGCTCCTTCTTGCCGCCATCACAATCTTCAGGCATTCTCTCCCCCCCGCCCCCGCCCACCTTTTCTTAGCCTTGAGGAGAATGAAGGATAGCCTTTCTTCACAAACACTGCATTTTTCCAAATCCCACTTCCTACTTCCTTATAATGACTATGAGTGATAGGACAGGTGGGGGCATCAGAGCCTCTTCTCAGAACTGGCACATATCAACAAGCCCTAAAGAACGACAGCTAGCCCCAACTGCTGATGAGTATGGATTGTAATAGGTGGAATACTTTTTGTTTTTATTGCCAGCTTTGGGTCTTAGCCATAATTCCAGGACAGCAGAAAAAAATGTTTCTCAGTATCATCTCAGGTCTTCCCTAACAGAATCTTAGTTGTATTCAGATAGCTGGTTAAGATTCCTTAATTTCAGGAATGATAGGCCTTTTTGCTAATCTTAGAAAATGTCTCATGATTAATATAAACTTGTCACAGAAATCCCATTATTCCATTCTCCTTCATTGGGTACTCTTCCCTATATTCCTTGGAGATAGAGGTGGCCATATGACAACAGTCATATTTAATGAAGCATAAGATAAAATCTTCTGGAAAGCTTTGACATAAAATGTTGTTCCCAGTGGTGCCTGGGTGGCTCAGTCAGTTAAGCATCTGACTCTTTATTTCAGCTAAGGTCATGATCTCACAGTTCATGGGATCGAGCCCAGGGTTGGGCTCCATGTGCTAACAGCATGGCGCCTGCTTGGTATTCTCTCTCTCTCTCCCCCTCTCTCTCTAGCCCTCCCCAGCTCTGTCTGTCTCTCTCTCTCTCTCTCTCTCTCTCTCTCTCTGTTGCTCCCAGATGAAAAGATAGTCCTTACAAGAAGTTTGCATCCCAGCCCCTTCCTTTCTACCCAGGATACTGGTTGTGTGGCCCTGCTTCCTAAAGCAGTGGCAACCATCTTGAGATCATGAAAGGAAGGCCAATGGAAGCATGGAGATGCTCACAAAGTGCAAGGTTACCCTTGGGCTGTGGTAGCTGCTATAGCCAACCTGTAATCATCTTTTCCAGATTTCTTGCCTTTATTACTTAACCTAGGCTACAATCCATCAGGAATTGTTAATTGCATATCAAACCCCGGATATCTGATAAAATTTATATTTTAAAAATGTACAAATTGTTAATGGCCATGAATTTTTTATTAAAAAAATTATATTTACCTCCAGACAATTTCTTCCCAGATATTAGGACAGTCTGTCTTGATGACAATCTCTCTACCAGTGTGAGGGGCTTTTAAATACTGCTTTCTAGAATAATTATTCATTGGTCTCATTATTTTTAATAGCTATGATTTCAAAAGATTGGGAATAAAGTATTATTTTTCTTTAAAAAAAACTAAACAGGGCCACCTGGGTGGCTCAGTCAGTTGAGCGTCTGACTTCGGTTCAGGTCATGATCTCACGGTCTGTGAGTTCAAGCCCCGCATCAGGTTCTGTGCTGACAGCTCAGAGCCTGGAGCCTTCTTCAGATTGTGTGTCTCCTTCTCTCTCTGCCCCCACTCCTCCTCTCTCTCTCTCTCTCTCTCTCTCTCTCTCTCTCTCTCAAAAATAAATAAACATTAAAAAATTTTTTTAAAAAACAAACTAAACAGTTTCTTGTCAACTTATTAGACATCTAGTTCCTATGGTTAGAGCTAGATATGCAATGAAAAAAATGAAGCAAAATTTAAAGGGTGTTAGAAAAATTAGAGATAAACATTATAGATTCATTCATTCACTCATTCATTCATTCATTTATCTTTTTTAGGTAGGCTCCATGCCCAACACGGGGCTTCAACTCTTGACCCTGAGATCAAGAGTCACACATTCCACCACCTGAGCCAGTCAGGTACCCCAGAGCTAGACTAACTTTTAGATAAACATATCACATTTTTAAAATCCTATAATTTGAACATCTGTCCTTGCAGATATATATAGATGGTTAAACTTGGGAGAAACTGCTACATGGCATTAATTGCTGTTATTATTTGCTAAACAGGTAAACTTAACAACAAAGTCTTTTAGAATAGCTTATAAGAACAGTTTCATGCCATGTATACTTGTGCAAGGAAAAGCTTTTTTTAAAAATAAATGTAGTCCATCATATATGTGAAGAGAACAATAGAGTTGTTAATTTGTTATAGTGATGATATATTTTCAGCTTATGTTATTTTCCATGTTCTCAGCGATTATTTAAATATATAATTAATATCGTTCTGGCAAACAATACATCTTCTATATCCAGATTTACTTTAGAGACAGAGGAGCATATTCCTATAGCCTGAAATCTAATTCTTTTATATTTAATCTTCCATTTACAACACACGTTTCAGATACAAATGAGGTTTATTTGATTTTCTTAAGCTGATTAAATGTTATAGATGACCATAGTTGAATTTACAAAATACAGCTTTCTTCTCTTTCTGCCCAAGGGAGCTATCTATGTCCTTCCGTTGCTCCATAGTCTAGTCTAGTTATTGTAGCTAAAAGTAAACCATTATTGCATGGTGGGAGATTTGATCTATTCAGGGAGAAATAAAATATTTCTTTGCTTACACAGGTTCAAATAGCTTTGTTTCCACATATTTATAAGACAGATATTTTTGATGCTATTAATCTCATGCTAAATTTGCTAATATTTCAAAAACAAAATTGGTTTGGTATTTTCTTCTATTACCACTAAGGAATCATTAGGCTGTGCATCACAGGATAAATGTGCACATTCCAAAAAAATGCCCCCAGTCTTCCAGTATATCTATTCCCATTCATTGTCATTCTCAAATTGCTTGCATGGGATTTTTCCTATTGGACACTCAATGCATAAACCTCATATCTGGGCATGACTTAAAAAGTAAACCAATTTTTCTCTTCCTTAACTGATGCCTAACCAATCAAACACTATGTTCTCTGATTATAATGATCAAAAAAGGGACAGACATAAATTGTGACTTAAGACAATGCTCATTTTTCAAAGCCTCCTTTATCTCATCTCTGAAATCATTCTTTCTATTTTCTATAGCCCCAACCAACAAATCACTAATACAACTGGTCACTTGCACAAACACACCTGAGTATAATGGATTTTGCAGGGTCACTGATCATCAAATATGTATCCCTTCTCTCCCAGTCCCTTAGGGTTCTACTGTCCCTGGAGAATCTCTTGACACTAGTTATGGAAGAGCTCCCGGGCCATTTCCATATTATTAGAACCTCCTAAAAACAAAGTAAGTGTATTTTAAAAACTCTAAGTTGTTATGGAAATATAAGCAGCCATTGTCTTATTCAGTTGGCTTTCTGTAACAAACTACAAGAGACTAGGTAGCCTATGAACCATAGAAATTTATTTATCTTACTTCTGTAGGCTGGAATTCCAAAATCAGGGTGCCAGCACAGCCAGGTGAGGGCCCTCTCCCAGGTCACAGACTTGTGATTGTATCCTCACATGGCAGGAGCAGTGAGAGATCTAAGTGGAGCCCCATCTATCCCTCCGTGAGGTCTTCACCCTCATGACCTAATCACCTCCCAAAGGCCCCACTTCCTAATATCATCACCTTGGGGGTTAGGTTTCAACACATAAATTTTGAGGTTATACAAACATTCAGACCATAGCAGCCACTGTTGTTCTTAATTCAACAACAATCAGTATTTACTGAGTGACTACTATGTGCCAGTCACTTTTCTAAGTGATTAGAATACGTCAGTGAACTAACTACACACAAAAATCTCTGATTTTACCTTGCCATTTTGCAACAACATGGATGAACCTTGAATAAGTCAGACAGAGGAAGACAAGTACTATATGATTTCACTTACATGTGGAGTCTAAAACACAAAACAAATGAATAAAGAAACTAATAAAAAATAGAAACATATCCATAAATACAGAGAACAAACTGATGGCTGCCAGAGGGGTGGGGGAATGGGCCAAATGGGTGAAAGGGAGTGGGAAATACAAGATTCCAGTTATGGAATGAATAAATCACAAGGGTTAAAGGTACAACACAGGGAATATAGTCAGTGGTATTGAAATAGCATTGTATGGTATACACCTGTGGTAAGCATAGTATAACATATCAACCCGTTGAATCACTATGTTGTACATCAGAAGGTAATGTAACATTGTGTGTCACCTACACTTCAATTTAAAAAAATAAAATAAAATAATTTTTTAAATCTGATTTTTTTTACCAGGAAGAAACAAAATAAATATTAAACACAATAAGCAAGTAACTTATACACATCACAAGTGCCCTGGTGAAAATAAGAACAGCAGATTAGGGAACAGAAGTGTAAACTGAAAATAAAGAGTGAGATTTAATTTTAAATGGGATAGTCAGGGGTGCCTGGGTAGCTCGGTTGGTAAAGCATCTGACTCTTGATTTCAGCTCAGGTCACGATCTCACAGTTCATGAGATTGAGCCCCATATCAGGCTCTGCACTGATGGTGGAGACTGCTTAGGATTCTCTCTCACTCTCACTCTCTCTCTCTCTCTCTCTCTCTCTCAAAAATAAGTGAACTTTTTTTAAAAAATGGGATAGTCAGGCGTCATTGTAAAGATGACATTTAAACAAAGGTTTCAAGGAGATGAGCCCTGAAGATACATAGGAGTATTACAAGCAGAGGAAACGTCCAGCAAAGGCCCTAAGGTTTGAGAGTTCTCAGTATGATTGAAGACACATAAGGACATAAGGCTGGAAAAAAAGTGAATGAGGGAGAGATAAGTAGCAGATGAGGTCAGAGAACAAACAGAGAACCAGTTTATATACAGCCTGAGAGGACCTTATAAGGAATTTGGTTTTAATTCTGCATGAAATGGGGAGTCATTGAACAGTTTTGAGCAGAGAAGTAGCATGACCCGACTTATGATTTAATAAGATTACTGTAGCTACTTTGAGAAGGAGTAGGGAGGCAAGAGTGGAAGCAGTGAGACTAGCTAAGAGACTACTGCAATAATACAGACAAAATACAGTGGTGGCTGAATAGGCCAGGCTGGTAGCAATAGAGATGGCAAGAAATGATCAGCCTCTTCATGTATGTAGAGGCAATATGATTTTCTGAGGGAATGAATGGAGGGTGGAATTAAAAAAAAAAAAAAAGAATCAAGGACGAGTCTAAGATTTTTGGCTTGACAAGCAATTCTTGAAAGGATGGAGTTGTTATCAATAGTGACTCCCAGCAGGCTTCAAAAGTTGCCTCATTACCAGGGTTTGGAACAACTTTTGGCTATTGTTTCTCATCTAGCTTCTCATCTCAAACAACATATGGAAGAGTCAATTCTACACGTGGAAAATGTAACAACATGGAATAATTTCTAGAGTGACAGGAAGGTACAGTGCCCTCCAAAATCCCCCACCTATTGTTTGTATCTGGAATCTACACTGTTAGAACCCTTCTTAAAGGTTTTGAATACTATTACAACACAAATGACCACAAAGACAGATACCATTTAAGTTATCAATCAACAAATATGTTTATAGCTTTGTATGCAAGAGTTATCAAAGAAATACGGAAAAAAAACACTGGAAGGGGCCTTCTCAACTGTTACAGTTTAAAAATAAGTAACCTGAAAGACAAATTATGGGACTTGTATAGGTTCATAAAACTTGTTGGGACAAGACATGAGACTAGAATCCAAGTCTCCTTGTTCCTAGTTCAGTGCTTGTTCTGGGTAGATTTGTTAGAGGAACAGAATGAGTAGTGCAGAATGGATCCCTATTTGGGAAGACAGTGGTGCTGAAGGCAGGGATGGGCACCAAACGCAAGACAAAAATGATTACAAGTTGTACACTTTGAATATACACAATGCATATATGTCAATCATACCTCAACAAAGCCATTAAAAATAAACAATAAGAGGAAATAAAAATCCCTCCATCTCTTAGTGTATCTCTCCACTTACAAACAACTCCTAAAAATAAATTACACTGGATGATCATTTCTCATCACTGTATTAACACTTCAGCCCACTGAGAGCAAGTTCCCCTTTCACCACTACTTAAATTCCTCAAGCAAAGTCACTAAAGATCCCTGAAAAGATCCAGGGGATCTTTTTAGTTCTCGGCATATTTGATCTCTCTCCAGCATTTCAGTGCTGCTAACTCCTCCCCCAACAATAAAACTCTGTCTTCCCTTGGTTTCTGTGACTTTAAGCTTTCTTGGCTCCCCATCTTACCACTCAGCCCACATATTCTCAGTCTCCTTTGCAGCTCTTGCTCCTACACTTGCTCTTTAAACAGTGGAGTTCCCCAGAGTTCTAATCTTGATCCTCATCTCTTCCTCCTTTACAAGCTACCTTGGAGGATTCCATCCTTTCCCTTGATTTCATCTACCACCTATGTGCTCATTTCTGTCTCCAGGCCAGACTTTTTCTCTAGCCCCATGCTCATGTGGCCACTCATTTAATCATTCAACTCATCTAAATTAAGTGCCCCTTATGTGCATATCTATCCACAGGCATCTGAAACTCAACAACTGAAACTGAAATCATCTTCCTCTTCAAACTGTTCCTGCTGATGTACTCCTTATCTTTATAAAAGACACTACCCAACTCACAGATACTCCCCTCCTCTCCATTCCTACTGATATTGCCTTAGTCCAAGGCCTTACCATATCTGAACTCACCAGCTGCAGTGGTGTTCTAATGGTCTCTCTACCTCAAGTCTCCCATCCAGTCCATTCTAAATAGCATGACTAAAATTACCCAGTACACAAACCTGACCATATCATTTCCCTGACTGCAATCATTATATGCCCCCCATGTTGATAATGTAATAAATTCCAAATGCCTTATCCAGGTACAAAATGCTACCGATAATCAAACTCTTGGCTACTCCCCCATTTTATTTCACTTCTTGTTCTTCCCTCATCACTTCTTCACTTTCTCTTTTCATCCCATCTATGGCCAACAATCTGCAATTTCTTCTTTTTTTTTTTTTTTTTTTCAACGTTTATTTATTTTTGGGACAGAGAGAGACAGAGCATGAACGGGGGAGGGGCAGAGAGAGAGGGAGACACAGAATCGGAAACAGGCTCCAGGCTCTGAGCTGTCAGCCCAGAGCCCGACGCGGGGCTCGAACTCACGGACCTCGAGATCGTGACCTGGCTGAAGTCGGACGCTTAACCGACTGCGCCACCCAGGCGCCCCTCTGCAATTTCTTCAAATAACCAAATCTGCTTTACATTTCCAGGACTTGATACTTAAGGGGCTCTTTTTACTTGAGGATACTTTATCTCTTTGTCTACCTGGGACATTTCCATTAATTCTTCAACACTCTATTATCCTTTCCTCTATGAAGCAATTTCTAACCATCCCAACAAGTAAAGTTTGTCATTCATTCACTTGTGCCCTCACAATAATCTACACTCTATCATAGTACATGCAAAAGTTCATCACACTATTTTTAACATATGTCTGTCTTTTCTTACTAGACAGTGAGAATATTGGCAAGGATTCTACGTCATTCATTTTTATATTTCCAACAGTTTAAAAATCTTTTGACACACAATTCTGTAAAATTTTCACTAAGCAAAATTTATCATATATAAAATTTTTAAAAAACGAGGATTCCTGCATATGTAGCATCTTTATCCAAAGAAATAAATACTGAATTATATACTCTTAAGAACCAAGACAGATATGAGAAGATATTTTAGACATGGAGGAGTTGGGGTGGGAGGTGGTGATTTCTATACCCTTTAAGTTATTCTCACATTACTAGTGCTCCTACTGTGTCTGCCCAGGATATATCTGCCTCATGGACTTCATAAATTTTCCTTCACATTATATTGGCAGTAATGTGGCAGGCGAGAGAAGTCAACTCTGTACAGAAATTGGCCTCTGTTCTGACCTTTTCTGTGGATTATTTGAAACCTCATTCAAAGTAGCAAAGCTTCCTATAACTTTCAGACAGGGTCTCTACGAAGCCACAGCATTTTCCTTCAAAGTGTGGGTGAGGACAATTTTCCTATGACTTGATCCCACAATAGCAAGGCACTCAAGTTATTAAATTCTAAGGAATTTAGACTGTTAGAAAACCTGTCGAGACTGACTTTTTGATAACTGACACAAATGATTTTAATGCCTTTAAAAAACACTCTGAAACAGCAAAAGAACCCATAAAGAGATAACGCAATAAAACACTTTTTGTTGCTTCCATGTTGTTATATCTACCTCTAATTAGAGAATAAAGCGTATGATACAGAGAATCTAGAAGCAAGGTTTATTTACATCTTCAAACATAGTTTTTTTCCCAACATTCATTTCCATATCTTGGATTTTCTAATGACTGTACAGGCAGTAGTCACTATAGAAATATTCCATTATATTTCCTGTAAGTGTGCACCATAAAAAGGATGAAGACGATGAAAAACCTATTAACTAAAACCGGTCCTTTAGAGCAGAGGAACTTCAATAAACCTGAAGAGTTTTCTAAATGCATATCTGTACTCAAAATGATTGAAAACACACGTCCATAAATTTCTATTTTACATAAGAGGATGCCTCTTTTGTAATCAGGGCAATAAGCACTGATGATTTAAATTTATTTTAAATACTTGATTAAATATCTCACTTCTGCGAACACATCCATTATAAATTACCCTCCTTTATGATAAAAAAAATTGTACTTTTCAGTTTGATTCTAACATGAAAAATTAAAATCACACTCATCTGGAAAGAAATTGAAGAAATATTCTGCACAGGAGAAAAAAGACATTAAAGTAATAGGACTCCTTCATCGGTTTCTGTAAAAACAGGAAAAACACTACTTCCCATCCCTTTGTCAAACAAAACATAGAGAACAGCTTCTTGTTCGAAATATTAGGGGCAGGCAATGCATTATTGCTATTGTCATACTGTTTGGCTAAAAATTTCTTCTACATAGAAAATTATCTTTCAAAGGATCAAAATATAATGAAATATATAATACCTAGTTGATTACAAATGAATCATTTTTTATAAGAACAGTTCAAATTGTTAAAATTTCTCAATGATCAGTCTTTTTTCTTCAGTTTTATTGAAGTGTTGACAAATATAACGTATGTATTTAAGGTGTATAACCTAATCATTTACTATACATATACATTGTAAAATGATTACTACAATCAATTTAATTAACATAGTTACATAGTTACTATATTTGGGGGCAGTGAGAACAACTTAAGATCAACTTTCTTAGCAAATTTCAAGTATACAATATATTACTCATTAAAATGACCATGCTCTACACTAGATCTCTAGAACTTATTCATCCTGCATAACTGAATCTGTAAATTCTTTGAACATCTCCCCATTTTCCCCATCCCCCAGTTCCTGGAAAACACCTTTCTAGTCTCTGCTTTTAAGAGTTCAAATGTTTTAGATTCTATGTATAAGTAAGATTATGCAGTATTTGTCTGTGTCTGGCTTATTTCACTTACCATAATATATTTCAGGTTCACCCATGTTGTTGCAAATGGCAAGATTATCTTCTATTTTAAAGCTGTGTATACACACTTAGGTTGTTTTCGTACATCAAATATTGTGCATAACTGTGCAATGAATGTAGGGATGCAGATGTCTCTTGGAGACACTAGTTACATTTCTTTTGGATATATACCCAGAAATAGTATTGCTGGATCATATGGTCATTCTGTTTTACATTTTTTGAGCAACCGCTATACTGTTTTCCATAATGGTTGTACTAATTTACATTCCCATCAACAGTGTACCAGGGTTCCTTTTTCTCCATATCCTTGCCAGCACTTGTTATCTTTTATCTTTTTGATAGTAACCATTCTAACAAATGTAAGATAATATTTTATTGTGGGTTCAATTTGCATTAATCTTATGAATTGTGATGTTGAGCACCTTTTCATATACCTGTTGGACATTTGTATGTCCTTTTGAGAAATAAGGTCCTATTCAGGTCCTTAGCCCATTTTAAATTGGGTTATTTGGGTTTTTTGCTGTTGAGTTGTTTGAGCTCCTTATATATTTTGGATATTAATCTCTTATCAGATAGATGGTATGTAAATATTGTCTCCTATTCTGCAGGTTTCTTTTCCACTCTCGATCATTTCCTTTGCTGTGCAGAAACTTCTTAGTTTAATGCAATCTTATCTGTCTATTTTATTTTTGTTACATGTGCTTTTGGTGCCGTATTTTTAAAAAAAAGTCATTGCCCAGACCAATACCAACAAAAATTTTCCCTATGTTTTTATCTAGTAGTCTTACAGTTTCAGGTCCTATGTTTAATTCTTTAATCCACTAAAGTTGATTTTTTTACATGGTGTGAGAGAGGGGTCCAGTTTAGATCTTTTCCATGTGAACACCCAGTTTTCCCAACACCATTTATTGAAGAAACTATCTTTTCATCATTATGCGTTCTTAGCACCTTTGTCAAAGATCAGTTGACCATAAATTCATGGATTTACTTTGGGCTGTCTATTCTGTTACATTGGTCTATATGTCTTTTTTATGCCAGTACTATACTGTTTTAATATAACTTTGTAATATATTTTGTAATCAGGAAATGTGATGCCTCCAGCTTTGTTATTCTTGTTCAAGATGGCTTTGGATATCCAGGGTGTTTTGTGGTCCCATATGAATTTTAGGATTGTTTTTGCTATTTCTGTAAAGAATGCCATTGGGATTTTTATAGGGATTACATTGAATCTATCGATGGCTTTGGGTAGAATGGACATTTTAGCAAAGTTCAATCCATGAACCCACAATGTCTTTCAATTTACTTGTGTCTTCTTTAATTTCCTTCATCAGTGTTTCATACTTTTCAGTTTATAAGGCTTTACCTCTTTGATTAAGTTTATTCCTAAATATTTTATTCTTCGTTTTGCTGTTGCAAATGGAATTTATTCTTTCATTTCCTTTTTGGATGGCTTATTATTTTGTGTACAGAAATGTGATTGCTTTTTGTATGTTGATTTTGTATCCTTCACTTTACTAAATTCATTTACTAGTTCTAATAGTCTTTTGCTGTTGAGTCTTTAGGGTTTTCTACATATATGGATCATGTCATCTGCAAAGAGAGATCATTTTACTAATTCCTTTCCAGTTTGGATGCCTTTTATTTCTCTTTTCTTGTCTCATTGCTCTGGCTAGGATTTCCAATACTACATTAAATAGAAGTGGTGAGAGTGGGCATTCTTGCCTTGTGCTGGATTTTCAAGGGAAAGCTTTATTAAATATGGTGTTAACTATTGGCTTTTTCACCTGGCCTTTTTGTGTTGAAGTAAATTTCTTCTGTATTTATTTCCTTGAGAGCTTTAATCATAAATGGATGTTGACTTTGTGAAATGCTTTTTCTGCATCTATTGAGAACATCAAATTATATTATATATTTATTATATTATTAGTAGTAGTGTTATATATTATTAGGTTGTGTATTTGAGGATTTTCTTGTTTCTTTTTTTTTTTATTTTTTTTAACGTTTATTTATTTATTTTTGAGACAGAGAGAGACAGAGCATGAACGGGGGAGGGGCAGAGAGAGAGGGATACACAGAATTGGAAGCAGGCTCCAGGCTCTGAGCCATTAGCCCAGAGCCCGACGCAGGGCTCGAACTCAGGGACCGCGAGATCGTGACCTGAGCTGAAGTCGGCGCTTAACCGACTGAGCCACCCAGGCGCCCCTTCTTGTTTCTTAATGTAGGCACTTATTACTATGAACTTCTCTCTTAGAATTGCTCTTGATGCATCCCATAAATTTTGGTTTGTTGCATTTCCATTGTCAATGTCTCAAGATATTTTTTTATTTGTCTTTCGATTTCTTCTTTAAACCATTTGTGGTCAATAGCATGTGACATATTTGTGAATTTTCTGGTTTTCTTCTCTTATACTATCGTGGTTAAAAAAAATGTTTGATATGATTTCAATCTTCTTAAATTTATTAAGATTTCTTTTGTGGCATAATATATGATCTGTCCTGGAAAATGTTCCATGAGCACTTGAGAAGGTATCTTTTGTTGCTTTTGGATGGAATGTTTCTGTATATATCTGTTAAGTTCATCTGGTATAAGGTGTCATTTAAGGCCAATATTTTCTTATTGATTTTCTATCTACATGATCTATTCATTGATGTAAGTGGGGTATTAAAATTCCTTACTATATTTTACCGCCATTTCTCCCTTTAGGTCTGTTAATATTTGCTTTCCATATTTAGGTGCTTCTATGTTGGGTGCATATTTATAAATGTTATATCCTCTTGTTGGATTGACCTCTTTAGTCATCATGGAATGCTCTTCCTTGTCTCTTATTACAGTCTTTGTTTTAAAGTCTATTTTGTCTGATATAAATATAACTACCCAACTTTTTGGTTTCCATCCGCAAATAAGATCTTTTTCCATACCTTCACTTTCAGTCTGTGTGTGTTCTTACATCTGAAGTGAATCTTTCTTGTAGGCAGCATATAGATGAACCTTATGTTTTCATCCATTCAGTCACTCTATGTGACTTGATTGGAGAATTTAGTTTATTTAAATTATAGTAATTATTGGGGTGCCTGGGTGGCTCAGTCAGTTGAGCATCTTACTTCAGCTCAGGTCATGGTCTCACAGTTCATGAGTTCAAGCCCCGCATCAGGCTCTGTGCTAACAAACAACTCAGAGTCTGAGCCTGCTTCAGATTCTGTGTCTCCCTCTTGCTCTCCCCCTCCCCTGCTCATGCTCTGCCTCTCTCTGTCTCTCAAAAATAAATAAATGTTAAAAGAAAGAAAGAGAGAGAGAGAGAGAGAGAGAAATTATTGACAGCTATGTACTTATTGTCATTTTGTTAGTTGTTTTCTTCGTTTGTGATTTGATTACTTTCTTTAGTGATCTCCTTATTTCTTGTGTACCTACTATAGGTTTTTGTTCTGTGGTTCCCATGAGGCTTATATATAACAACTTACAGCTATAACAGTCTATTTTCAGTTGATAACAACTTAAGTTTGATCACACATTCTAAAGTTCTAGTTTTACTCTGTGCCCCCCCCCATGTTTTACATTTTTGATGTCATATCTTATATCTTTTTATCTTGTGCATCCTTTAACTAATTGTTGTAGTTACAGTACTTTATCAGATGGGTCTATTGCAAATATTTGTTCCCAAGCTATGGCCTGTCTTCTGATTCTCTAGATATGTTATTTTGCAGAGCAGAAGGTTTTAATTTTAATGAAGCCTGGCTTATCAACTATTTATTTCATGTACGTGCCTTTGGTGTAGAATCTAAAAAGTCATCATCATATCCAGCGTTATCTAGGTTTTCTCCTGTTATCTTCTAGGGGTTTTATACTTTTGTATTTTACATTTAAGTGTATGATTCATAGAGAGTTAATTTTTATAAAAGTAATTTTGGTATTTCTTTTTTGTTTTTTTTCAATTTTCTTTTTTTTAATATTTATTTTTGAGAGAGAGAGAGAGAGAGACAGAGTATGAGCGGGGAAGGGACAGAGAGAGGAACATAGAATCTGAAGCAGGCTCCAGGCTCTGAGCTGTTAGCACAGAGCCCGACGCAGGGCTCAAACTCCCAGCCCAGAGACTGTGACCTGAGCAGAAGTCGGACGCTTAACCAACTTAGCCACCCCGGCACCCTGACTTTGGTATTTCTAAGGTATAAAATGGGTTTCTGGGGTTCAAGTCCCAGTTTATAACATCATGGCTATAGGAAGTAAGGGTTTGATTTATGTGAGCTTGCTTTTTAATCATCCAGAAATCAATTAGGTCATACGTTGGAGTTTATCTACTCAAGTGGTTCCTAAATACCTCTCTTTATTTAATTCGTTTCACTAGAATTATATGAGATGGTTGGATGGATTGGTTTGTTGTTTAAAAATTAATTCTCAGCAGCAAACAGTCAACACAGGAGCAAACAGTTAACAGTTACAGCATGTGGATATGATTGATCATTATATACTATTACCGTGTAGTATTTAAGGTTTTAATTATGTAAATTTATTTAAGGGCTCAAAGAATACATAAAAAATTCAACAGAGTTTAAAGGAGGTGAAACTCAGATCTATTTTCGACATTACCTCAAGAACTGACCTAAACAATACACCAGTGGTAAGGTCTGAGCATGGTGCTACCCTTCTGGTGGATGGAAGCTTTGGAAAGACTCTATTCTCTGTTAAGTATCATTTTATGCTACTATGACCAAGGTTGAGATTTTAGATTCATTCTGAAAGTGTTTCATAACTATTTTTGTACTTTACAATGACACCTAATAGTAACCCTTGAAATATTCAAAAGACATTTATTTGTATTTTTCCAAAACTGCATAATAAATATTACTTGTCATAAGCATCAGTAGAATCATCTACAATATTCCTGTTGCTTAATGCCTAGAGGCCGTATTGAAAAAAATCAATTGGAAAAGAATATTAGAACAAAAGTAACAGTTGGGAATGGAGAGTGGAAAGGGCCATGAAAGGGATCAATGGTACTGATTATGTCATCCTCATTGAGAAACACTGAATATAATCTCACATCTTTCCTTACCCAACAGACTCAGCTTCAGCCTTGCTTTTACTGCTCCTTGCTTTTACTTAATTTATAAGCATTGCTTTATTGACAACAAAGACAAACAGAAAGAAATGATGAATTACCTTCTCCTTAAGTCACAAGTTCATGTCCAGTGCAGCTTTTTGTGTACAGTTTACGAATTTTGTTTTACAAATTATGAGAGGCAGAAGGGACACAGCTTGAGTTTTCATTTTTCAGGTTGAGTTTTCAGCAGGGGAGACAGGACAAACTTTGCAGTTTGAAATAAATCCAACCTGCAAATAATCGTGGGAAAATTAAATTGAAAGTTAATAATTAGACTTATCCACAGCCAGCCCGAGGAAAAGCTGTGAGGTTCTACACATGAAGATTTGTGCTCAGGTCACACACAGCCTGCCCTTCAACATATCCTGTTCACACTACAGCAAAGCATGCATAATCCCTCTGATACCAGTTTTTGTTTGTTTGACCTGGCATCACTCCCTTGGTCACAGCTGATCACCCCTGCCAGAGCCAATTTTGCAAGACTGTGTTTCTTTCACTCTCTGTTAAAACTACACACATTTTTAACAATGGCCTTCGGCCCTTGCAATTCACTCTGGAATAGTTACTTTGACCCTAATACTTTCATTTGGTCAGGAGGAGAAAAAGTAGTCTGAAGACAGGCTGGAAGTGGAGGAAATGGCAAAAAAGAGTCATCTTTGGCAAGCCTCAGTCATACTGAGTGGCCGTTATCTTCACTTCCAGAAAGCAGGCAACGGTAAGTAGAATAAGGAATAAAGTTCTCAAGCAATTTTATTAGTGATCTATTAAGGAGAAACAGTCCTGGACCCGAATGATCCTTATTGTTGATATACATAGCCCTGTGTCAGCAAATAATTACAAACTTTTTGCCTTCATTTTTTGCAGGCCAACCCAGGAAGTCTGGTGATAATTGCTTATTTTTATCTGATAGCCAAATACATGACTTAGTAATAAGAGGCAACGGCCTACACAGAATAGTCAAGGGAGCTCTATATCCTCTTGTCTCTCAGAGCTAAAGAGTGGCAAATCACCAAATTTCTCTGACTCTCAGATTCCTCTTCTGTAAAATGAGAATTTTAAATATTTTAAATATTTTAAATTTTAAATTAATTTTAAATATTTCAAAATTCATGAAATTTTAAGTATTTCATAGAAAAACGAACATGAAAGAGCTTTGCAAAATAGAAAGTTCTACTCATAAATCATCAGTTACCTTGTTTCTACCCAGAAAGGGAGTTAAATTTGCTTTAACTCATCTATTCTCTCTCAACCAGTCTTCCTCCTTAAGAGCAACTTATTCAGGGGCTCCTGGGTGGCCCAGTCAGTTAAGCATCCAAATTCAGTTCAGGTCATGATCTCAAGATTGCAGTTCCAGCCCTTCATAAGGCTCTCAGCTGTCAGCACAGAGCCTGCTTCAGATCCTCTCTCTCCCTCTCTCTCTCTCTCTCTCTCTCTCTCTTCATCTCCCCTGCTTGTGCTTTCCCTCTCAAAAATAAATAAACGCTCATCTCTCTCCAAAAATAAATTAGCATTTTATTTTTTAAAAAAGGGGGGGGCATCTGGGTGGCTCAGTGGGTTGAGCATCCAACTTTGGCTCAGGTCATGATCTCACCTTTGTAAGTTGGAGCCCTACTTGGGGCTCTCTCCTATCAGCACAGAGCCAGCTTTGGATCCTCTGTCTCCCTCTCTCTCTGTACCTCCCCCACTTGTGCTTTCCCTCTCAAAAATAAACATTTTTTTAAAAAAGAACATTAATTTCCAAAAAGATGACTTTAATTAAGGATATGGCTATAATAAAGCTACTATCCCCAA
The DNA here is from genome assembly GCF_018350155.1 of Leopardus geoffroyi. Classification (NCBI taxonomy): domain Eukaryota; kingdom Metazoa; phylum Chordata; class Mammalia; order Carnivora; family Felidae; genus Leopardus; species Leopardus geoffroyi. The sequence continues at coordinate 131,749,144 of NC_059332.1, read as the reverse complement.
AAGGAACTTGATGTATAGCTTTGGTCTAGTGAGACCACACAGGAAGCAAATGGTCTGACTGCCATCACATTTATAGTTTTAAGAAGAAGTAGTTGAACTCTACAAACACTGGGTAGTTCATTTATTGGTTTGTATCTGGGTTATACTTGTGAAATGGCATTAGATCATTAGTATCTAAAAGGTGGATGAACTCAGTTTTGTAAGGGGTAAAAAGGTGTTTCACAGCTGGGAACTTCCAGATACCTAAGTGCAAAAATGAACCATGTTTTCTAAAATTAGCTCTGGTGATTCTGATATTGCAACACATTACTCCATAGAGAACATTTTTCAAAGAATATACAGGACACTCTGCAAATATAGGATTGAATATACCATTGGAATATTCAATAGGAAGAATTTTGTTTAACTGTAACTACTGAGTGATAGTGCATAGATTCCATCTCTATAGTTAAAACTGCATTTCTGCACACTTACAACTGAATCTCTGTAGTTTAATATTTGTACAGGCTAACAATAATTATGACTGTAGAGATTCATTACCCCAATTAAGGTGAACAAAGATGAAATGATGCTGTTTATTTTCACATGTTTCTGCCTGGCACCAGTTGGACTTAGCCAAAGTATGAGCTTAATTCTCTGCTCCAATGGTAAGAAGCGACATAAAAATACCAAAGATAACCTTTTACAGCTCAATATACATTTAAACGTGAGTTTCAGCTTGCATGTCCAAAAGAAAGGGCACATCTTTTTGTATTTAGTAAAATGATCGGTTCTCCAAAGAAGTCTGCTTGCCAGTACAAACGCTCCAGCATTTGTACTCCTTTTTCAACTTGCCTCATGAAGCCTGGGAGAAGGTAACTGATTTCTACCTAATTTTACCGGGTTCACTTTATGTAAATGGCTTCTTTCAGGCTTAGAAGTCTGTGATGAAGTTCTGTATTGTGTAGGATACGACCACTCTGAACTGTCTGCAACCACAACAGATGTTTTCTTAGACAAGCACTTACTTCTGTGCTTCTGACCACACATGCCGAGACTCCCCTTTTTGAGCATTATGCTGAATCCTCATTAGGTACTCACTAGTCATGGAGTGCCTGATGTTTTCTGACGGTCATGTTACAAGCTCTTGGCCCTGAAGCCTCTCAGAGTTATTCCAAAGTTAATTAAACGTACGCCTTCACTCATGAGAAAGAGGCTACCTCTCGGAGAGAAAAAGAAAAAAAAAAAAAAACTAAGATATTGGAAGGCCTGCTTCAGTACAATACATGTAGTTTTTCTCTCCTCTTAAACTACTTACTCACTTTTCCTGAGAAGCCTTTTAAAATAACTTTTCTGACAGAGATAAGGTTCATCCATACCTAGATAGCAGCTGCTTTCTAGAAGCAATAGCAAAGGTGCATTTGCAGAACTCTCTTCTGCCTTTTTATTAAATCCACCAATCACTCCCATCACTAGCTTCAAGCAGAGTACCGCCCCTTCAGCGGGAGCCCCGCCCACATCTAATATCTGCTTAGAGCCTCGCCTCCTCCTTAGAGGTTCCAGCCAATCCTGTACTCCTAATAGCTTGGGGCAAAGCTATCGCGAGATCCCAACGTATCCTCTGCGAGACTTTAACCGTGTGGACTTGCGCAGAAGCGACGTATGAAGCTATTGCTGGAGAAAAGGGGCGGGGCGCTCCGACGTGCGCGTTCACCTTGACCCTACGCTCCAGCGCGCACCCGGTAGCTGGGAGCTCTGGTTTCTGGGCCCCCCGGGAACCCCAACACAAACCAGCGTAAAGCGCGCGTGCCCATCTCAGACGGGTGTTCGGTGGGTGGTGAATGCTTGCCCGGGACTTGTGGGGGGCTTTAGTAGAGCCCCGAGCCTTGGTGCAGAGAGTCTCAAGAGGCTTGGAGAACCAGGTAGGCTCTTGGGTGGTGGGAGGTCAGGGGTCAGAGGTTGGGGACGGAAGACGTCTCCAAACGAAGACGGAGGTCCCTGGGAGAGACGAAGTGGTTGTCTGGAGTCTAGGAAGCTAAAGGGCTGAGAGAGAACCGCAGCGCGAGTCTCCCCGACCCTTTCCCATCCCAGACTTGGGGGCCTCTGAACCTCCACGGCCCCCCCGGGAGAAGGTAGGGCCGTGGGAAAGGAGGCTGTGCTTCTCCCCGGGGGCTGGGGCCAGCGGTGTTTAGATCGAGCGCCCGAGGGGCTGTCGCGCTCCTCGGCCTCGCGGTAGCTTGTTTGCCGGGCCTGCTGGGAGCGATCTGGCGCTGACAGCCCAGCTTTGATTCCTTGAACCGCTTTTGAGTTTTGGAGGAAAACGGAGTAGGTATCGCCATTCCTAACACAAACGCCCCTGGAGGCTGCAACTGGGCAGCTGACTACCTAGCTTCTAGGTGCGCGGGGTTGTAATGTGGTAAACGGGAGGCGAGGCTTCCAAGTTAGTCTGAAAGTTCTCAGCTACCTTTAGAGTCAGATTAATTACATTCGCACTCACAACCACCCTTGTACGTTGTACATTTTGGCTCCGTGGTCGCTGCTAGGTTTATGAACAGAGATTTGTTAACTGATGATTGACTGTCATTGTCAGATATACAGTGTTTTAAAATAATGGCATTAATCTCGTGACTTTTTTCTAAGTGACTGGACATTAGCCAGGAGTTAGAAATCCTAGATGTCGGTTTATGATAAGAAACCATGCTGGAAGCTGAGTACTATTGAGCATTAGCGAGATAACTGTGCCTGTACTGCTTAACCCGCTCTTTCTAGAGCTTCCCAGGTCGAGTTAACCAATAAGCTAACAGTTGAGAATAAAATCGTTTACTTTTTAAAGATGCTATTGTGTGTATGTCCTCTTTTTGCCCAAGCCTAAAAGAACTGCACTTGTAGAATTATTAAAACAAATCTTTTATTAAGAGTTCAGCCTACAAAGATTTGTGGGAACAGAATGTGCTGGTGAAAAAGCTTCTTACCGGGGCATTTTTTAAGTTTATGTGACACATATTTTGGGGTTCGGTAGATTAAAATACTCTCATCTGGTTGGAGTTATAACTACAGAAGGATCGTGGTAATGCTAGATCATTAAGAGCTTTTCACTAATCAGCAATGATTGGGCTTTGCTTACGTAAGGCTTACCTTGGGCAGCAGGGTGACAGATGTATACTTTTTGTTCCTAATAGCCTAAACCTGGGTCTACCAGGGATTTGTCGTAATTTAGGATTTGTAGGTGTCTTTTTTTTAAATTTTTTTTTCAACGTTTATTTATTTTTGGGACAGAGAGAGACAGAGCATGAACGGGGGAGGGGCAGAGAGAGAGGGAGACACCGAATCGGAAACAGGCTCCAGGCTCTGAGCCATCAGCCCAGAACCTGACGCGGGGCTCGAACTCACGGACCGCGAGATCGTGACCTGGCTGAAGTCGGACGCTTAACCGACTGCGCCACCCAGGCGCCCCTCTAGGTGTCTTTTAATAGAGAGATAATAATTCGGAGAGGAAAAAAATCTGAATTTAAGTTTAATTGGTAATCGTTTGTTACAATGTCATAGTAACTTAACATTTTATGCTTATTTTTCTAACAGCTGTCTTTGTTTTCTGTGGAAGATATGGGTCAGTCAGTTTTCTCTGTCTCATTCAGAGCCAGAAATAGTAAAGAATAGTTTCACATTACCTATAATCTTCTAGAATGTGGTTACGAGACTCTTGTCCAAAAAGAAACATGGCACTTAAAAAAGAGGGAGGATATTCGGTATTCAGGGAGTTCAAGATAACTTGTTTCACCTTGTTTTGGAATATCATTTCCATTCTGGCACTGACCTGGCATTGGGTGTACAATGGGGAATAGGATACTGTTTCTGCCCAGCTTTCAAGTCCTTCAAGCTAGAGCACTGTAGCAGTTGGGATCAAGGAGGAAAGGCCCTTAACTCAGCATGCCCACTCATGGAAAGTTTTCTGGGGAAGATTGGGACAGCAACAGACAGAAAAGTGTAAAAGGGCATTTCAAGCAACAGGCTTTTTACATTTAAATGCAGGACTATTGTATAAAGCGTGGTCCGTATTTAAAAAAACTGTATATAATGTTTTACCCAAACACTGATATTTAAGGGGAAGCAATAAGAAATACAATGACCAAAAATGGGATTCGTGTGGTATGAAGAAAACCAGAAGTATTTGGAATATGATTAGAGATTTATAGAATTTTACCAGTACTTGACTTCTTGGCTTCCAGTTAACATTATGGTTGTAAGTAGTTTCATCAAATAATATCTTCTTTGGTTCAAGAAATTATCCCTGGATAGAAATCCCTTAGAAAAAGAGTCGACCAAAACAATTTTTTTTTTTTTTTTTTTAAATCATGAATGTGTGCTGGGTTCTGGTTTAACGGGCTGGGGTATACATGGGCATCAGTATTTTTTTTTAAGTTCCCCAAATGATTCTAACGTGTAAAGTTTGAGACACACAGATCTATGGTCCCTGCCACATTAAAGTTGGATTATTGTAATATATAGCTTACAGTTCTGAGGGTGATGATAATAGCAGCTACCATTCACTGAATATATGCCAGATTTCCGTTAACTATACTATTGCATTTACAGTATTTTTTTTACATTTATTTATTTATTTTGAGAGAGAGAGAACCGAAAGCAGGCTTTGCACTGCCAGTGCCGAGCCCAGTGTAGGGCTCAAATTCACAAACCACGAGATCGTAACCTGAGCCAAAATCAAGAGTGGGACGCTTAACCGACTAAGCCATCAAGGCACCCCAATATTATTTCTAAGCACAGTCCTATCATCCCCATTTTAGAAATGAGAAAACTGGCACAGAGCAGTTAGATAACTATTCCTCTGCCACACAGTCACTCGATGCCAAAGCTAGAATTAGACTCTTTTCTCCTGTAAGCCACATTGTTTTACAGATGTGAGACTCTATAGCCATTTGTTTTGGGGCTTTCAGGGTTAACAATTCCATAATTACCATGTTATTAATATTAGAGTTGGTGTCATAGATTGTGTAACCCCTACCTCGTATCCACACTCTTTGTCATGAGCAGTTCTACCCAGTAAAGAAGTATGGTATGTTTCCCCACCTCTTGACTTTGGGTCCATTCGTGTGCCCTGCTTTAGCTCGTGGAACCTTGTGCTTTTGCTGTGACCACACTTTGAAGAGTACTTGTGTGTTTGGATTTACACTGTTACACCTCACCCATGGCCTTATGCACATTTGTGGGTTGCTTTGCTGGTCCTAGGAGGACTCAAGCCGAGCTGAACTGCTCCTCCAGAAACCTAGCCTAGATCAGCCTACCCTCAGCTAACCTGCAAATCTAAGAGAATAAGCGATTGCTCTCTCGAAGCATTGAGCTTTGAGATGGTGTGTTATACAGCATATTTGTGGTCATCGTTAACTAATAAGCTGATGAGCAGAACTTTTCAAAGTTCCAGAATGACCAAATTCCAGTATTCTAGCCTGTATTCTGATGAGAATCGGGCAAAGATAAACACATAGGTTATTAGGGGCTTCCTGTATTGTTCTTCCAAGATAATAGAGGAGATATGATGCTTATAGTTAACCATAGTAAGAGATTGATTTTTAGTCTATTAGCTGCACGTTCATAAAGCAGTCACTAGCTAAGGAAATGGAATTCTCATGATTGACTTAGACCAACAATACTTGATAGCCTTTTTGCAGTTTTGTGAAGGTTTTATATTTGCCCTGTCCAGTGTAGTAGCCGCTAGTCACATATGGCTATTGAGCTCTTAAAGTGTGGTTGGTGAGACTGAGCAGCTGAGTTTATGGTATTACTTAATTTTATTTAAAGTTAAAAAGCCACATGCAGCGTGGCTACTAAGAAAATAAATTTTATTCATTTGTATTTTGTTAGTAAATTGCTCACTTTATGTAGATTTTTCAAGTTTATTAGAATAAAGCTGTTCTTAATAATCTCATAATTTTAAATCTTTCCTGTATTTCCTTTTTGTGCTTTTAAAATCAGATTTATTAAGGGGTGACTGGGTGGCTTAATTGATTAAACTTCTGACTCTTGATTTTGGCTCAGGTCATGATCTCATGGTTTTTCCTGAGTTTGAGCCCTGAGTCAGGCTCTGCACTGGTAAGGTAGAGCCTGCTTGGGATTCTCTCTCTTTCTCTCTCTCTCTCTCTCTCTCTCTCTCAAAATAAATAAATAAACTTAAAAAAAATAATGTAAGTGCAATAGTATGGTTAACAGAAATTTGGCGTATATTCAATGAGTGGTAGCTCTCAGAAGTATAAATTATATATTACAGTAATCCAACTTTAATGTGGCAGGATGGGGACCAGAGATCTGAGGCACTTCCTAGCCTCTAGTAACCACTAACCTGCTTTCTATCAGTAGGTGTTTGCCTTTTCTAGAATTTCATGTAAATAGAATCCTACAGTATATGGTCTTACACATCTGACTTCCTTTGCTTAGCATGATGCTTTAAAAATTCATCTATGTTTTATCAGTAGTTGATCACAGAGTAGTATTCCACCGGTTTATCCATTTACCACATAATGGACAATTGTGTTGTTTCCAATATTGACTGCTAATAATTGACTGCTATTAACATTCAAATTTAAATCTCTTTTGTGAATCTGTGTTTTTAATTCTCTTTGGTAGATATCGAGGGGCAGGATTACTAGACTGCGCAGAACAGAATGTTTGTGTTTAATTTTATAAGAAATTGACAAATTTGTCCTTTTAGAATGTTTGAGAGTTCAGTTCTGGCTGCCAGTACATCCTGTCTTTTAAATTTTAACCATTCTAGTGGATACATAGTTTCCTATTGTGGTTTGTAGGTTGAATTTGCATTGGCTTAATGACTGATGATGGTGAAGATGTTTTCATGTACTTATTTGCCACTTGTAGATCATCTTTGGTGAAGTGTGTGTCATTTTTTCATAAGGTTGTCTTATTGCTGATTTGTAAAAGTTCTTTTTATCTTCCACATACAAATCCTTCAGCAGATAGTGTTTTACAAATACTGTGCCCTGTCTGGCTCCCCTCTCATTTTTATAACAGTATCTTTTGAAGTGCCAAAGTATATAATTTTGTTGAAGCTTACTTTATCAATTTTTTTATATTCTCTGCTTTTTGTAACCTATTTAAATTATTTTTTTTTTTTGCCTAATCTAATGTCACTTAGATTTTCTCCTGTTTTCTTCTAGAAGTTTTATAGTTTTAGCTTTTGCAGTTCAGTTTTTGATGTATTTCAAGTTAATTTTTACATGTGGTATAAGGTAAAGATCCAGGTTCTTTTTTTTTTTTTTTTTTTTGCATATGGCTGTTTATTGAAAAGGATACTTTTTGCCTGTTAACTGCCTTTGAGTTTCTTTCAAAAATCATTGACCATATGTGTTTCGGTCTATTCCAGAACACTTTATTTTGTTACATTGCTCTATATATCTATCATATACTATTACCATACTGTTTTGATTACCATGTTTGTGTACTGTTACCACACTGTTTTGATTACCATCATTGTAAGTCCTGGAGTCAGTGTAAGTCTTTCAACTTTATTCTTTTTCAAAATTATTTTGACTTTTCTAAATCTTGGGCATTTTAATATAAATTTTGGAATCACTTGTCAGTTTCTGCAAAAATTAAAAAATTAAAAAATAAAAAGCCTATTGGGATTTTGAATGGGATTACTTTGTGGATCAGTATCTAGGAATTGACATCTTGAGTCTTCCAGTCCATAAACATTCCAAATTGAAAATATTTCTGAAACTATCCTGAAGCCAAATTTTAATTGTTTATACATCCTTTTTTTTTTTTTCCCCCAACTACATTGTTGGAATAGGTGGAATAGGCATCAGCCATCATTACAACTTTATGATTTAATCTCTGTGAGTTGGTTTGTGTTTCATATAGGAATTGGCTATTATTTTGGGAAAAGTTTAGTTTGGGCCTACATAATACAGGCTGCTGTCAGACCAGTTCCTCTTCTCAGATGACAAAGCTTTCTTTTTCTTTTTCTTCCTACATTTTTTTTTTCTCTTCTTCCTTTATTGTCTCTGCTCCATTTCCCCTGGTTGCCATCACCACCTTATTCCTTCCCAGCTATTCCTGTTACCTTTTTATCTGCTGATCCACAAAAAGAAATACATTCTGGATTTTCATCTTCCTCTTTTAAAAGAGAAAATATTTTTTCGGAATTTTTAAAAATTCTATAAACTCCTTGGAATTATAAAACAAAAATGAACTTTTGTTGTGATGATTATGAGTTCAGATGTTACTAAAACTCTTCAACTATGCATTTCCAGGATATTTGAGAGATTTACCTTACTGTCTTACTGCTCATTAAATGTATTTTATTTTATGCAGCATGTTAACTTTATTAAATGTATCCATTAAAGTACTGTTATGACCATTAGAATTTCTATGATGCGTGAGATTATAGTCAATGTGGTACTTACCTGTATTTGACTTATTTAAAAAAAAATTATCCATTGCTTTATCTCTCCGAAGAGTTCATATTGTGTATGTGGGCTGTTAGTTTGTGGTGAATTCTTCATCTGGGAGCACTTTATTACTAAAATCCTCTGTTGGAATGCTTACTTGTTGCCTTTGTCTTCTAGAGTTCACAGTTGCCAACCAAGAAAACTTGAAAATGAGCAGCCGACGGAAACGTGCTCCCCCAGTGAGAGTTGATGAAGCAAAGCAACAGCAGCTTCGCTGGAATATGCATGAAGACAGAAGGAATGAGCCTCTCATCCTAACTGATGAGGAGCACCCCTGCTCCGGTTCAGGTTTCTCTTCTGCTCACTGCATCATCCTCGGTGATAGCCTACAAGAAGAAGTGGCTCACAGAGATAAGAAGAGGTGTTTGGAAGCAGTGAGCATCGCAAAATCGGTTGATAAAGAAGAGACCGGTGGCATTCTTTCTCCTCTGTCTGTAAAGCTGAATATTGTGATTTCTTCCTATCACTTTGATAATTCTTGGAGGGCATTTCTAGGAGAATTCACTCTTCAGCTCCTTCCCGAACAGAGTTTAACTGAAGATTTTTCAGAAAGGAGTTTTACACTGATGAGTTCAGAGTCAAGCGGTCAGTTCCTGATTTATGTTAATTCAGAAAGCGAAGATGCAGAGAAACAAGAAAAAGAACTCAATGAGCCAGTCAGTATTTGTGATAAGGGTATTCGAGTGGAATCATCTTTCAGTGGTGAAATGCTTGAAGATTTAGGGTGGCTACAAAAGAAGAGAAGAATAAAACTTTGCCAAAAACCAGAAGGGAATCACATTATTAAGGTACTCAATTTCTGTGGTGTCCTTTAAGGTTCTTCTGCATTGGGCAGTCCCATTTTGAAGTTAACGTAGAAAGACGGTGTAAAAAGCCAGCAATAAGCCTTTCATCATTAAGTTTCAAAGTGTACTTTATTTTGGGCTTTCAGTAGCTATAAGAAATATATACTTACAGCTGCTCGTTTCCAGGCTGTCCTTCAAGACATCCCGGATTCCTCCCTTCCAGCTCTACTCTCAGTGTCTTCTTCTGGTCTTCCTCATCTCTCCCTCTTCCTGTAGCCGTTCTTGATTGCCCTGCTGGCCTTTTCAACTCCATCTGCTTTGTCTCTGGGATGGTATAATATGAATGAAATGAAATCCTGTTCTTTACTGCCTACAGAATTAAGTGTAATCTTGTGTGTAACTCCTTTCTTTGATAGACCCTTGTGTACTCTCCAGCCTTATCCTTTATCACTCTGGTTTTTATTTATTCCAGAAATTCCGAATTGATTTGTGTCCTGCACATTTTCTGGCTCTATTTCTGCATCTGTGCTTTTGCTTTCACACTTCCCTCGGCCTGGGTTGTTCCCTTCCTGTTCCCTAATAACTCCTGGACATTCTTTAATATTCAGCTCAGAGTTTACTTCTCGAGGGAGATCTTTTCTTAAACTTCATGGATAGTATTACATGCCCTTCCTCCACAACACTGTACAGATGTTTATTTTTGCCTTGGCCACTTGTAGTGTACTTAGATTTAAAATTTTTCTCCTTCAGTACACTATGAAGTCATTTTATCTTCACAGCCTAGTAAAATACCCCATACTGAACAGATTTTCAGCAAATGAATGAGTAAATTTGTAATTCATTTCAGGCTCTTCTATTTACTAGCCAAGTAACTTTATGTGAATCATTTAATTTCAGCATCTTTCTGTATAAAATGTAAATAATAATCATTCCTTTTACCTCATACAATTGTGTTGGCAATCCAGTGAGACAATGTAAGTAGACGTACTTTATAAACTGTGAAGCAGGTTAATATGCCTTCATGCCAAAACTTGAAAGGATAAGAAATTCTAAAATGTTAAGTTCAGGGACACCTGGGTGGCTTAGTCAGTTAAGTGTCCGACTTCAGCTCAGATCATGATCTGATGGTTCACGTGTTCAAGCCCTGTGTAAGGCTCTGCGCTGACAACTCAGAACCTATAGCCTGCTTCGGATTCTATGTCTCCCTCTCTCTCTGCTCCTCCCCCACTTGCATGAGCTTGCTCTCTCTCTCTGTCTCTCAAAAATAAATGAACATAAAGATTAAATATTAAATTCACTTTTGTTCGATTGAAAACTGTGTCTTTTGTGTCTTTCTCACATTAAAAAACAATTGTATTGTAGCCCTATCTGTAGTTTCAGAATTGACAAAAGGAAAGGAAAAAAGTTGGAAGCATTAGATTGTAATTAATTCTTCCCTGGGCAATGAAACTTTGCAACCACGTGTTCCCTCTCCTGGTTGATCATGAAAGCCCAAATTGTGGCTCGGTGATAGGAAGTATGTAAGAATTCATGGCTTGTTTATCTGTGTTCTGTCTATGTTCCCCATAGACTTGATCTCTTCTGTCTTCTTATCCCAATTTGTATAAATATTTAAACATTTCTTGCTGCTATAGTAAGCTAACTCTAGGTGTATACAAGGCAGAGTACAAATACATACAAAAATACATTCTTTGTTACTTTTTCCCATATAATGCTGGTTTGGATTCTTGTTCTTTAGTAAAAGGATATGAGACTGCATGATTATGGAATCAGGTCCAAGATAATTTAGGGAAAAGAAAGAAAATGCATTTAGTGAGTATATACCATTAGGAAGTTTAAAACTGTATTACCTAGGCTATCTCATAATAGTCTTCTCTCCATTTTGCAAATGACAGTGCTTGGGTCAAAATAAATCGATTACTTTGCCTGTTTTTTTTTTAGCTCCTAAATACCAGTGCTAGTATTCAACTTCAAGTCTTTTGACTATGGAACTTCATGCTGCATTGTTTTACCAGAATTAAGCTATCTTACATCAATCAGGATCTGTTTTCCTATACATTGTAGTGTTTGATCTAGTAATGGCAATTCCCACACCAAACTGTGCTTAAAAATCCTGGCATGTGCATCAGAATCTTCTGGGGCAATCTGCATTTTTAACCAATTTAACTGATTATTCTGATACTCATCAAATTTGGAAATCTTTGGCTTGGTAGGTGGAATTGGTGTTCTTATCACCTTATCTCAGGTTTGGTTCCAGGTTGGGAAGTATTTTTTCTAGCAACTTGAATGGTGCCTTACACATAGTAGGCACTGCATTTGTACAATGAATTTGTTATTGAAAGTAAAAATTTGTGATGGAGATTTCGTAGGTATATATTTAACGATTGTGGGGCATATATTGTGAATACCTTTAAAAACAGTATTAAAAAACTTTTTTTAATGTCCTCATGAAGAATGTAATAGTACAATTAACACTATTTTTGTGTTGATTAATCCTTTGTAGGTTGGAATTTATCTTTTGGAAGGTGGCCTAGCAAAACTAGACTTTTTGAGTGATGCAAATTCAAGAATGAAGAAGTTTAATCAGCTTATGAAAAGAGTGATGGAAAAGTTGTACAATTTTATTATTCCAGGTAAACTTAAAAGTTGCTATTACTTAGGACACCTGGGGCTCAGTCAGTTGAGTGTCCAACTCTGGATTTTGGCTCAGGTCATGATCTCCTGGTTCTCAAGATCAAGCCCTACCATAGGGCTCTGCGCTGACAATGCAGAGCCTGCTTGGGATTCCCTCTCCCTCTCTCTCTCTACCCTTCCCATGCTTGTGCATGTGCACACGTGCTCTCTTTCTCTCTCTCTCAAAATAAATAAATAAACTTAAAAAATTTGACATTACTTGAGAGTTGTGGGTTTTTCCCAAGTCCTATGCATAATAATCAGAAAAACAATAAAACCATCATAAAATTAAACAGCCTCTATAAAATCACTGTGTGACAAAATTACACTTATCTGAAATGCCCCCACTAATTTGTGTCTTTATTTGCTAAATACCATGCTTAGCCCAGACTAGGTTCTCAAGAAATGTTTGCAGAGTCCATAGAGTCCAAAGGGATCTGAGCTGATTGGAATTTTTGCATTATTCTTGTGCTTTTATTTTGTTATGGCCAGAGATTCTTGGCTGGCCTTATTCCACCTCTCCTTTGCAGTCTGACAAATAATCTCAAGAGTCTGCTTCCCATAAAGACCAGTTAACTTTGCTACTGTTTCTTGCCAAGATGTTGCATCCTTGGTCAGGACTGCAGCTTCAGAGTTGTCTGCCATTGGTTCCCAAGGGGAGAGTGTGGATGGCTTGGTGCAGCCCATCAACACTACTGGAAAAACGGCTCAAATTCTCCAAGCCCTGCTCATGGTGGGTCAGCATTATTTCAGATGCAAATTGTAGAACATACTGGAATATATGGGAAATCACTTTCTAAGCTTGACTGTTGAGTTGTTTCTGTAGTACGTTCTTTGCAAAGCTTCATAATACTAATGAAAGTAGGGGCGCCTGGCTGGCTCAATCAATAGAGCCTGCAACTCTTGATCTCAGGGTCATGAATTCAAGCCCAGTGTTGGGGGTGAAGCCTACGTAATTAAAAAAATAATAAATTACTAATAAAAGTAAATCATTTTGCATGTTGAAGACTTTAAAAGGAGGACAGTCTCTGGTTTCATGATTGGAAGGGATGCTTTTAAGTACATCTAGAATTTTTAAGGGTACAGTAAGAATTATTCTGCTTTTTTAAAAATACTACAAGTTGAACTGTTCAAAGGAAAATATCAAAGGATTTCAAAGGAAAACTTCCAATTTAGTTATCAATACTAGATTACACAAGAATAGTAAGAATAAATCTCACATGGAATATTTTTTATTGAAAAAAGTAAATTAAGTATTTTGTGGTACAATCTTCATTCTAGGGCATATGAGGTATGTTCTTTAAAAGTGTATAGGTCTTTTTGAAAGAGTTCAGAAATAAATCATAAGCTAAAATGGATTTGTACATTTATTCAAGATTTTGAGTGTTTTGTTTTTTTTTTCATGTTCTAGTAGGCACAAAAGTCTCACAGGGCAGTTGTGCCCAACAAATGAATCTGATGCCATTACAAATTTGTATTAATGGCTTACGCCCTTCTCTCTTAGTTGGCTCCTGCTGCTACCAAATGCCTGTCCTTTTTTAGCATAAGAAATAAAATGGGAACCCTTGTCTTATTAGACAGAAAAATTATGTCTGCATATGGAGTTTTTTTATGTCAAGATGTAAAAGTGAAATAGATTATCCTTTTATAAACTGTAAAAGATATTCACATTCAAATGTTTATTAAATATCTGCACTGAGCAAAGCGTATGCCAGCTACTCTGAGGAGATATAAAAACAAAAGACAGCCTTTGCATTACAGTTCAATGCACAAGGAAAGAATACACATAAATGATTGCACTACCAGACAGATTGCAATATATTGCTATATCCAAATAGAAGGGTATTACATGAACACAGGGGAAAACATTAATTCTAACCAGGGACAACAAAAGAAAATGCCATGGAAAAAGTTGAACTATCTTGAAGGATAGATGGGTAGGTTTTCGATCAGTGAAGAATTAACGATAGGGCCTTCTAGTCCCAAAACACACTGAGCAGGACCCCAGAGTTTGGAAAATGCATAGTATGTTCTTAGAATAAGAATTGCTTATAGTTATAAAAAGTGGGTTGTTTTGAGTACATTTGTTGTTGGATGTACAGATGTGTTGGAAGAGGATGAAGAAGATTCAGAGAGTGAGCCAGAGGGACAGGACATCGATGAGCTCTATCAGTTTGTGAAGCAGACACATCAACAAGAAACGCAGTCCATCCAAGTGGATGTCCAGCATCCTGCGTTGATTCCTGTGCTGAGACCATACCAAAGAGAGGCTGTCAATTGGATGCTACAACAAGAGCATTTCAGAAGCGCTCCTACTAGTGGCAAGTATAAGATGCTCAAAGACAAATTGATCTGAGGGATTTCATGAAAGATAATTAGGAATTAATTATAATTGAATGAATTTTCCTGTGAACAAAATGGTAGTCTAAGAATTCTTTAAAATTGAAAGGCAGAGAAATTCATTTGTAAGTTCCCTCAACTATAAGCGTTTAAACTAATTTTTCCTGCCGAATAAAGACTGCTTTGATTGGAATTTTTTAAAACCAATAAATTTTTTACATGCCTTTCTAACTAAGAATTGCTTTTGGAACATGATCAAATGGGAATCTTGCTAATCTGCGAGAGGCTTCACAATTTAATGATGAATATTAACAACAGAAAGCAAATTTACAGAAGTGGGAGACTGGTGTGTGACTAATTCTCCTAGGTTTGCATTTATTTTCTTTACTCCACAAAATAAATAATAAAATAAAATGTTATCTATTAAGTGTTTTTGTGAAAGTAAGTTTATCGGAGTCATTTATGCCTTTTTATCACTATCTTTAAAGGAATGGGCAGAAGATGAGATTTTTGCATGATTCTAGGAAGTGAAGTGTTGACCATTTCTCTTCCATTCCATCTAGATTTATTTTAATGAGGTATAGCTCTTGTTTCTCCCGTAGATTCCAGTTTATACTTTTTTAATCCAGCAAATGTCACTTTTTAATTTTTAATTTTAGAAAATATTCATTTATAACCAACATTATTTCTTCCTACTTCTCATCCGTGCTCTAAATTATATTGAAGTAATAATTTCACATATCATATCATTTAATCTGGTAATGTCACAGTTTATTTCAATGAAAGAAAGGGTTGCTTTAAACAGATATAAAATATATGTGTTATGATGGATTTTTAAACCCAGTAATTCTTTAATACTGCCAAATCTCTCTCCTCTCTTCCTTGTTTTTTTCTCCCTTTCTCTCTCTCTGTTTCTCTTTCTGTCTTGTAGTTGATTCAGATTTGAAACCAAATAGCATTCATACATTGGAATTGTTGTCACTTAAGTTTCTTTAATCCATAGATTTTATCTCTTCACATTCTGTATTTTTTTCTTATAATTTATTCATTGAGGAAATTGTTAGCTCTGTAGTTTCCTACAGACTGGATTATTTTTTCTCCAAAGTGCAGTAACTTTTCTTTACATAATTTTATTAAGGTATAACTTACTTAGGGTAAAATGCACAGCTCTTAAGGGCACAATTTGATATGTTAGGCTAAATCTATGCATCTGTGTTACCAATGACCCAATTAAGACAGAACTAGATTTTCTCAGAAGGTACTAGCCACACGTGCCTCTTGAGACTTCAAATGACTGCCCAGATTATGTGTTGTAAGTTTAAAATATATACCAGATTTCAAATAGTACAAAAAAAGAGGCCAAGTATCTCATTCATAATTTTATATTGATTACATATGGAAATGATAAGGTTTTGTTTATGTTAAGCTAAATAAAATTGTTAAAATTGATTTTGTCTTTTTATATCTATGATACAGTGCTAACATGAAATATTTCCCTCACCTCAGAAAGTTCCCTCATGGCCCAGTCAATTCTCCTACTTCAACCCCTTCAGGAGGCAACTACTGCCACCATAAGTTAGTTTTGCCTGTTTTTGAAACAATTAATAGAATGGCAAAACGCGGACACTTGAGGCGGGGGAGAAGTTGGCCTCTTTGAACATAATGTTTTTGAGATTCATCCATGCTGCATATAGCAGTATTTCATTCTTTTTTATCCACAGAATGGATTTTGTTGATTAAATCCCATGTGCCATTTAATAGTTATGTTCCCTGTGGTTCCCATAAATTGAAGCTTTTTAATCTTTTAATTTTTTCATTTTATAAACCCTATGTATCTATATTCCTACTTCACCTGTTAATCCCTAAAGCAGGCAGCAAAATTACTTGCCATTTCACTGGTAGATACAGACATTCTTCCTAATTTGGCAGTTGGTTTAAACAACTTAAAATATTAAGGGAAAGAAATATGGAAGACTCTG
Organism: Leopardus geoffroyi; assembly: GCF_018350155.1. NCBI lineage: Eukaryota > Metazoa > Chordata > Mammalia > Carnivora > Felidae > Leopardus > Leopardus geoffroyi. Next base: position 131,732,908 of record NC_059332.1, on the reverse strand, counting down.
GTTGAAATACACTCAATACTTCAGTGTTTTAAGATATTTTTTCTTCTTCTGGGGCGCCTGGGTGGCTCAGTTGGATGAGTGTCCGACTTCAGCTCAGGTCGCGATCTCACAGTTTGTGAGTTCGAGCCCCGCGTCAGGCTCTGGGCTGATGGCTCAGAGCCTGGAGCCTGCTTCCGATTCTGTGTCTCCCTCTCTCTCTGCCCCTGCCCCATTCATGCTCTGTCTCTCTCTGTCTCAAAAATAAATAAACATTAAAAAAAAAAAATTTAAAAAAAAAAAGATATTTTTTCTTCAGTTAAATAGGATTTTCCTCCTGCTATCAGACCCCTCTAAAAGGTTAGGTCTGATTTGAGTTAATGTATTAGCCCACAAGCATATGTCTGTTGAGTTATTTAAAGATTTTCAGCAACTTTTTGAAGGAATTATAGAGGATAAGCTATTTTCCTTCATTGGGTAGGAGTTGTTTTCCTGTATTCATTTTCTTTTCCTGTTAATTCTCTGTGATATGCTGTACTTCGTTTCTCTGCATAACACTTATGTGGAAAATATTGGTGCCCAAAGCAAAGGAAGAATAATTACAAGAATAGTATCTGAAAAAAAGAATGAGATCCTAGCCTTTTTCCATGTGTATGTGGCTTCCCAGAGTATTTTGACTATTAACTTATTTTTATTTTAATGTGATTTTCTGGCAGAAAGGAAAACAAACAAAAATTTGTTCTTATGGTTATATTTTTCTTTAGAAAATACCCTGCATTTCTTATGGCGAGAGATTGTTACATCTGAGGGTTTGAAACTCTACTACAATCCGTACACAGGCTGGTAAGGCAAACTTTATGTGCTAGGTATTAAAAGTGAATGTCACAAAAACCTGTATGACATTGGTCGCATATGTCTTTAGCCTTGGCAGTACCTTAGGAAGGAATACTAAGTCAAAGTCTTACTAGACTTTATATTTTTATCATTTTTATAGGTAAGACAAATATGAAATTAATAGTACTTGTCATTTTTCTATAATGAATGGAAAATAATGGATTTAAGATGCTTAGTTACTCATATTTAAAGAGATTATAAAAATGATTGAGAGAAATGGTTCTACAGTTCTCATATTTTCATTAGATTTGTTAATTTCTATTATTAAAGTCATAGGAATCATTAAACATAGCAACATAGGTGAATCAGTAGTTATTATCCTCATTTTTTTCTTCACAGACACAGAAAGAAGGCAGACACACCTCCTTTTATTTAAAGAAGAGAAAAGAACGATGTTATTTACCAGTATCACTCCTGTTTCTGCAGACTCACTTGTCAGCTCAGGCAGTTTTTTGATTATCATGGTTCTTTATTCAGTGACCTAGCATTTCAGATTGTTTCACACTAAAATGTAGTTTAAAAAAACTTTGACTTTTATGGATTTCTTCCAGTTTTCTTTAGGAATAGTATAATTTTTACTTGCCTTCCTGTAATATGTTTTTCTTGTTTTTTCCTTCAGCATCATCCGTGATTACCCAAATGCTGGGCCACAGTTGCTTGGCGGAATCTTAGCAGATGAGATGGGTCTTGGAAAGACAGTGGAGGTTTTGGCTCTGATTCTGACACATACCCGACAAGATGTCAAACAAGATGCTCTCACTCTTCCTGAGGTAGGAGTAGTACCATAGGGCCAAGAAAGCAGGGGCCATATGTTCTCAAAAAGCATCATATATTGAACATTTGCTTGGCACTTAAGCCAACACTTTTAGTCTCCTCTGAGGCTAATTAATTGTACTAGTTATTAGTTAACCTCAAGTGGGCACAGAGAATAGGATGTTTGTGACCCGGCAGGGTTTTTGTTAAGTGATGTTGGCCAACTAGGAAAGGGGATATGCTGTCACCAAGATTCCTTCTCGTTGGCAGAGAAACTCATAAGAAAGTACTGTTACTCCCTCAAATGTTTTGTCACTACTACAAGCCTCCGTATTACCAGTAAATATTTTTGAAAGTAATTTTTTTTAATTGTACAAATCTCAGATATGTAAGTCATAGAATCTAATACTTCAAACTTTGTTAAAGGCTAAATAGCTTTGTAATTAGATTGCTAAATGAATCAAACTCTGAGTCCTTGTTCTAAAATATATAATTGTGTTTAGAAATACAAATTTTAGAGTTTATGGAGGAAAAAAAGAAACAGCTCCAGTGAAGCACATGCAGCTCATAGTTCCTAATTTCCGGTAATAAAACCTAAAATCAACACACTAGGTAAGAGTATCATTACGTGTAGGGCTCACTGTGCCCACAACTTTAGGGATAATGTGATCTTCTGATAGGGTCAAGTTTGCAAAGTTAACCTCGTAGATTTGAGCAGGGAATAGAAAATATCTATTTCGTTGTTAAAAAACAAATGAGTTGGAATATATAGTTTTACAGTAACTTTTTTTTGTTTTAATGTTTATTTATTTTTGAGAGAGAGACAGTGCAGGCAAGGCAGGGGCAGAGAGAGGGGAACAAAGGATCCAAAGCAGTGTCTATGCTGACAGCAGCAGATGATGGGGGGCTCGAACTCATGAACTGCAACTCATGACCTGTGTGGGACACTCGACCAACTGAGCCACTCAGGTGCCCCAGTGTTACAGTAACTTCTATATTAACTATATGATTTAACTCTCGGTAACTTCTATGTTAATTCCATATTTAAACAAGCCTTTGAAAAGTTAATTTCAGAAGGGGCACCTGGGTGGCTCAGTCTGTTAAGTGTCTGACTTCGGCTTGGGTCATGATCTCACGGTTTGTGGGTTTGAGCCCCCTGTCAGTCTCTGTGCTGACAGCTTTGAGCCTGGAGCTTGCTTCAGATTCTGTGCCTCCCTGTCTCTCTGCCCACTCACACTCCGTCTCTCTCTCCCTCTCAAAAATAAATAAAGATTAAAAAAAATTTTTTTTTAAGTTAATTTCAGAAGTTTCACACTTAACATTTAGGTAATTTAAGATAATATGCACAGTTTTCAAGTGATAGCTAGCGGTAGCCCTGGAATAAAACATAAGGTTTGTATATATGAATAGCATATTTAGCTCTTTCTTTCATCATTTTTTTATAACTCTTTTGCATCTCCTAATAGAGGGGTTAATTTTAACAAGCAGCTCCAATTACTGAAAGCAAAGCACTGGGTGACTGTTGAATGTTGTTTATATCAGGGAAAAGTGGTGAATTATTTCATTCCATCACATCAGTCTGGAGGAAAAGTAAAAAACACAGAAACCCCAAATACGGAATTTGAACCAAAAGAAAAAGTTCAGTGTCCCCGTAAGTATGAAATCTCTGAAAGAAAATACCTTTGTACAGTCATCTTTGTCATAGTTCTTGCATTTCTTATAGGGAGAGATCTTGTAGTTGTTATGAATAATTGTTTTCATGGTTTATACTTTGTATAAATGGGATCAATTACAAGTCATATTACCTTAACAAAAGTCAAGATTTATTCTTTCATTTGATTGATTCATTCTTTTTTGGTATAGATCTTGTTCAGTCTGTTGTATTTAAATTTCTTGAGCTTACAGTTTACACCAGGCTTTGTTTATTCTCCAGCATAGCCACTTCAAATTCTGCTAACCAACAAATGTTTCCTTTACTGATGGTAGCATATACATGGACAATTGTGATAAGTTTTTTTTTCCCCGAATATAATTTTAAATGATAGTTGCTTTGGTAGATTAACAAATTAATGAGCAATTCTTCTTTAGGTTATTTCCATCATAGTATATTATTAATACATTGAGATAATTTTTATTACATATTCTTCAAAATGATATACAGACAACATATCTTCAATAAAAATCTTTTTTTTGTCTTAGTTCTCAGTGCATATTATTCTTAATATGTTTCTGTTTTTTTTCTAATTTCAATTATTCTAAGTTAGCATATCCTTTTGCATATAGCTACACGTGTGATGATCCTGACAGCTGTGAAAGAAATGAATGGAAAAAAAGGAGTTTCCATCCTTTCCATCTATAAGTATGTCAGTTCTATATATAGATATGATGTTCAGCGGAACAGGAGTCTTCTGAAACGGATGCTGAAATGTTTAATTTTTGAAGGTCTTGTGAAACAGATCAAAGGGCATGGTTTTTCTGGGACTTTTACATTGGGGAAGAATTACAAGGAAGAAGATACATATGATAAAACAAAAAAGCAGGTAACAGAACATTTATTAAGTTGCTCTGTGTGATGCCTTATAGAGGGAGTGGACAGATCCCACTTGACACTAAGGCTTTTAGAGACTGAAGATAAAAACCAAACTAGGAAAATCACATATGCCTGTATCATCTCTTTTCTGCCTCCTGAGTAGAAGTTTCATCAGAGTAGAAACTGTATTTTACTAGTCCCAGAGAAGAGTGCTTGGCACGTAGCAAGTACTCAATAAATATTTGAATGAATTATTTTGGTGGGTTAAGCATATTAATTTTTTAACATTTATTTATTATTATTGGGAAAGAGAGAGCATGAGCATGGGAGGGGCAGAGAGAGAGGGAGACATAGAATCGGGAGGGGCAGAGAGAGAGGGAGACATAGAATCTGAAGCAGGCTCCAGTCTCTGACAGACCCTGATGTGGGGATCAAACTCACAAACTGTGAGATCACGACCTGAGGCAAAGTCGGACGCTTAACCAACAGCCACCCAGGCACCCCCCCGGTGAGTTAAGCATATTAAAGAGTTTAAAATAACACACAAAAAAATCTTTTTTTTAAAAAGAGAAAAAAGTAGGGGTGCCTGGGTGGCTAGTCAGTTGAGCGTCTTACTCTTGATTTTGGCTCAGGTCTTGATCTCAAAGTTCATGCTCAAAGATCCAGCTCTGCATTGGGCTCTGCGCAGAAGCCTACTTGGGATTCTCTCACCTTTCTCTCTTCCTTCTTCCATTCGTGCGCCAGCACTCTTGCTCTCTCTCAAAAAAATAAACGTTAAGAGAAGAGAGAGAAAAAAAATAAAACGACTCTCTCCTTATCCTAATGTTGTCAGCAGTTAAAAATCTGTTCTGTAGTTTAAAAATATTAATGATACCTTACATTTGCTTAGCTTTTTATATACATTTTCAATCTTCTATGTAAGTTCTCATTTTTCCCATGTCATCTTATAAAATTTTTACATTTTGTTGTAAAACTGCTTTTGGGGGGCTATTAATTTCAAACTTGCTTTAAAAAAAATAATTACATAGCTATGCAAACATAAATCAGGTAAATGGGGCACCTGACTGGCTTAGTCAGATGAGATTCTTGATCTCGGGGTTGTGAGTTTGAGCCCCAGGTTGGGTATAGAGATTACTTAAAATAAATAAATAGACTTTAAAATCAATCAATTAATCCAGTAAAGACTAATGACAGTAAATCAAAGTGTGGAGCTACTAGCTTGTCTACTGTGAAGGAAATGACAGATAAAAAAGTTCATTTTCTGGAGTAGGGAGTCTCCCAACATTTTTCCCCAGCCAGGGTAGAAAGCTGCAATGAACTTCTATGCTTCTAATAATCCTTCTGTAACCAAAAAAGGAAAATCTTCAATTAGTGCCATTCATGGCAAGTGTCCCAGCTCATCTGTTCAACCTCAGGTCTGACATCACTTCTAGGAAGCTCATGCTGGCACCTACCTCCCCATCCCAGCCCCTGTCTGTTTTGTACTCCTCTTAGGCATTCTTGTACCATTGTTTCACTTTTTATTGTTCTTTCTTTTCCAATAGACCTCGTGGAGACCAGGAACTAAATATTCCTCATATTTGTATTGCCAGCATCTAACACTATGCCTGGCACAGAATTGTTATCCAGTAAATAATTTCAGGAGGGGTACAGGTAGAAAGCAGAAAGAAAGAAGGAGTTTATTTGCTGATTGCAGTAACTAGTAGATTTTCACTTTCTTTAAATGCTGTATTTTCGTACTTGATATGTTAATTGCCCGAGTTTGTATATTTATGTATTATAAACTATTAGTCTTTTATTGATTTAGACAAAATATGAATTATAAGAGGTTAATGTCAAAATATTAGTAGCTCCCTATCTAATTTTTATTCTCTTCAGCTTTTACTTATACAATAGTAGAGCCTTCCTTTTTAGACCTGTAGACCACAGAGAGGCTTCTTACAGAGGGCAGATTGAAAGCCAGTGATCAGGAGTGATTCTTCTAGTGGGAAAATGGTAGCAAGAGTGGCTATTGGATTTTATGGAAAGCTTATAAATAAGGTTGGGGATTTAATTTCAGTATTGTAATTATATTGATATAAATTAATTAAATAATATTTTTCATAGGCAATAGGGAGTCCAAGGAAAATTCAGAAAGAATCCAGAAAATCAGGGAACAAAGACACAGATTCTGAATACTTGCCATCAAACACATCTGATGATGATGATGATCCTTATTATTATTACTATAAGCCTCGGAAAAATCGTAGTAAATTCAAGAAAAAGCCTGTTCTATCCACAAAAAAGGGAAAAGGTCAGCCTAATATCAATCTCAGTTCACAAGATCACTGTCCAGCTACCAGTGACTCTGGAATTACTGATGTTACCACATCTAAAAGTACATGTATCTTTGAAATCAAGGAAGAACGTGGAGCAAAGGACCAAGCTGAATCTTTAAACCCTACCGACGGTGATGTGCCACAATCTAATATCGGGAGTCCCTGTAATTCCTCAGATTATCGCTTTGAGTGCATATGTGGTGAGCTTGATCAGGTAGACCGTAAACCTCGTGTTCAGTGCCTGAAATGCCACCTATGGCAACATGCAAAATGTGTGAATTATGAAGAGAAGAATCTGAAGATTAAGCCTTTTTACTGCCCCCATTGCCTTGTTGCAATGGAGCCAGTATCAACACGAGCAACTCTGATCATCTCGCCCAGTTCCATTTGTCATCAGTGGGTGGATGAAATCAACAGGCATGTGAGGTCATCATCTCTTCGAGTCTTGGTAAGGCAGTTTGGACTCTTTAAATGAATAGGAAAATCCCAATTTTTGTTTCCCTGTGGTAATTTTTACAACCTTTATCACTTTGTTGTTTATCCCAAAAATTAATAAGATAGTTATGAAATCAGAATTTGAAGAGGAAATTGAGAATGGGAAATGAAACAGACTCTGTATTCTTTTCTGACATCAGAAGTTTAGAAGTTAAAGCGCTTTGAGTTAAAAGATGTGGAAGCTTTTGAAAAAATCCATCATGTAAATGAAAAAGACTTCATATACACATTTACACTCTCAGACAGAAAGGCAGCATTGTGTAATAGTAGCTGCCTGTCTCATCTCTACCTCTTAGATCCAGAGTCATCCTTTGAGGCCTCAGTTACATTATCTGTAAAATAAGAATTTACTCATTCAGCAAATATTTATTGAGCACCTGTAACGTGCCAGGAACTGTGCTAAGTTCTAAAATTAATACCCCTTCATAGACTTACTGTGAAGGTTAAATGAATTGATAAAGTGCTGGCACATAGTTCATTGTAACTTACTAATGTTAGTATTTTGTTTTTAATTGAAGTATAGTTGGCATACAATGTTATCTTAATTTCAGGTGTATAACAATGAATTGACAATTCTGTACATCATGCTATGCTCACCAAGACAAGTGTAGTTACCATCTGTTACCATGCAATGTTAGGACAGTATTATTGACTACCCATGCTGCACTTTTCATCCTTGTGACTTATTTATCTTATAACTAGAAGTCTGTATTTCTTAATCCCCTTCACCTATTTCACGCACCCACCCCCTCAATTCCCTCCCCTCTGGCAACCACTATTTGTTCTCTGTATTTATGGTACTGGTTTATGTTTTATGTTTGGTTGGTTGGTTGGTTGGTTGGTTTTTTTAGGGTTCCACATATAAGTGGAATCATATGGGATTTATCTTTCTCTGTCTGACATCTTTCATTTATCATAATGCCTCTAGGTTCATCCATGTTGTCACAAATGACAAGATCTTATTCTTTTTTGTAACTAATATTCCACTGTTTATATATACCACATTTTTTTTATCCATCATCTATCAGTGGACACAGGTTGCTTCCATAACTTGGCTGTTGTAAATAATGCTGCAGTAAAAATGGGTGACTATATTTTTGAGTTAGCATTTCCATTTTCTTTGGGTAAATACTCAGTAGTGGAATTATTGGATCATATAGTATTTCTATTTTTAATGTTTTTGGGAACTTCCATACTGTTCTCCACTGTGGTTGCATCAGTTTACATTTCCACAAACGGTGCATAAGAGTTTCCTTTTTTCCACATCCTCACCAACACTTGTTTTTGTCTTTTTGATACTAGCCATGCTAACTGGTGTGAGGTGATATATCACTGTGGTTTGATTTGCATTTGTCATTAGTGCTGGTGAGCATTTTTTTATGTGTCTGTTGGCCATCGGTTTGTCTTCTTAAAAAAAAATCCCCATTTTTTAATCGATTTTTTTTTTTTGGTGTTGAGCTCTGTAAGTTCTTTATATATTTTGAATATTGGCTAATATCCCCTAAATGGATAGATCACTTGCAAATATCTTTTCCCATCTACTAGATTGCCTTTTAATTTTGATGGTGTTCTTTGCTATGCAAAATCTTTTTATTTTCACTGGTCCTAGCAGTTTACTTCTGTTTTTGTTTCCTTTGCCCAAGGAGACATATCTGTAAATATTTGGCTAAGGCCAGCATCTGAAAGTTGACTGCCTATGTTTTCTTTTAGGAATTTTATGGCTTCAGATCTCACATTTAGACTTTTATTCCATTTTGAGTTAATTTTTGTATGGTGTAAGAAAGTGGCTCACTTTTATTCTTTGGCATATGGTTGTCCAGTTTTCCCAGCACCATTTGTTATCTTTTCTCCATTGTACATTCTTGCCTTCTTTGTCATAGATTAATGAACTATATAAGCATCGGTTTATTTCTGGACTCTATCCTGTTCCATAGATCTGTGTATCTATTTTTGTGCTAGTTCCATATACTTGATTAGTACAGGCTTTGTAGTGTATCTTGATATCTGGGATTGTGATATTTCCAGTTCTGTTCTTCTTAAGATGGCTTTGGCTATTCAAGGTCTTCAGTGGTTCCATACCAATTTTAGGAATATATGTTCTCGTTCTATGAAAAAATGCTAATGGTATTGGTAGGGATTGCATTGAATCTGTAGATTACTTTGGGTTCTATGGACATTTTAGCAATATTAATTTCTCCAGTTCATGAGCATGGTTTATCTTTCTATTTGTCATCTTCAATTTCTGTCACCAATTTCTTACAGTTTTCAGAGTATAGGTCTTTCACCTCCTTGGTTAAATTTATTCCTAGGTATTTTATTCTTTTTGGTATAACTGTAAATGGGATGATTTTCCTAATTTCTCTTTTTTATTAGTGTATAGAAGTATAACAGATTTCTGTACATTAATGTTGTGTCCTACAACTTTACTAAATTCACTACTGGTTCTGATAGTTTTTAGGTAGAATATTTAGAGTTTTCTTTATATACTATTATGTCATCTGGTAATAGTGACAGGTTTTTCTTACCAATTTGGGTACCTTTTATTTCTTTTTCTTATCTGATTGTTGCAGCTAGGACTATTCAACTACGTTGCATAAAAGTGGTGAGAGTAGACATCCTTATCTTGTTCTTGACCCTAGAGGGAAAGCTTTCAGTTTTTCACTGTTGAGTACGATGTTAGCTGTGGGTTTGTCATATATGGCCTTTACTATGTTGAGGTATGTTCCCTCTAAATCCATTTTGTTGAGTAATGTTAGTATTCTTCACTCCCTTTGTTCTTCCTTCCTTCTTTCCATACAAATGTTATTTAAGGTGTTCAATATTTCATCTACTACCATAGACAGGGAGAGAGAACACAGTAATAAGTGAAACCTCCTCTTGGCCATTGAGGAGCTCAGTTTTGTTGGGTAGATAAACCTTGATTTGAATCTAGGCTCTGCAAGTTCTGAGCAAGTCACTTCATGTTTCTTATGTGTGTGATAGGAATAAAAATAACCACTAATGAGATTGTTGCTGAAGGTAGGAGATAAAGCGCAGCATAGTGTCTGAAATATCAAAGGCATTCAGGAAATTATAGCTCTTCTTGTTCTACTTCTTCATACCTCTGTGCTTTTGTATCTACCTACCTACCTACCTACCTACGTACCCTTAAGTCCTTTTCCCCTTTCTCCACCTGTGAGAACTCCTAAATGTTCTTTAAGAGCCAGCTCAAATTTTAACTCCTCTGAATTTACCTTCTCAGCCATAGCATTGGTCTTTCCACTGTGCTATCACTTTCACTTCTCTTACATTTCCCTTCATGATGCTTATGTTACCGGTCTTCTACCCTAACGTGGCTTTCTCTAGACACGTATCTAGACACGTGAGTCTAGATACACATGGAGTGTATCTCATAGCATGTTTTGTACTAAACTAAACAATGGAAAGAACTCAGTAAGGGTGTAAGAATGAATATTTCCATTATCTTTAATGAGCCTTTCTGCAGTAACTGTGTCTGTGATTGTTTCCTAGGTATATCAAGGAGTGAAGAAAGATGGTTTTTTACAGCCTCACTTTTTGGCTGAACAGGATATAGTTATCATTACCTATGATGTCCTTCGTTCAGAACTTAACTATGTAGATATCCCACATAGCAACAGTGAGGATGGGCGTCGTTTACGGAACCAGAAGCGCTATATGGCCATTCCCAGCCCCCTAGTAGCTGTGGAGTGGTGGAGGATCTGCCTTGATGAAGCCCAGATGGTTGAATGTCCTGCTGTAAAAGTGAGAATTTCTGCAGAATCTTCTGAGGGCTGGGGAGTAAAAAGAGGAAAGAGATTGAGGAAGTTGTCCATAAAAATATTAATAATCTAAGTGTAATAACCTACAGTGTTGACATTGGCCAAACGTTTATTGTTAAACATAGTAATTTGCTTTTCTCTTGTGCTCTGAATGACATAACCCTCAGGAGTTATTTTGGTACTGTAGGAATTACTGCTTTATATGCAATGCCCATATGTATTTGAATAAGATGGCAATTTATGTGTGATACAGATCAAAGTAAACTCTGTTTAGGGACTTCTGCTAGCATTTCTGCTAGGTGGAAAGTTCATCGTGTAGGCTCTGATATCTTTGGGCCAAAGTTGACCTTTTTATCGGAGAGATCATATCATAACAGAAAATACTACTTTAGAAGATAGAGTTTGATTTAGCCTTTGTTCATGTGTCTTTATTCCATTTTCTTTGGCCAGTTTGTAATCTGCACTCAATTTATGAATCTTATCTGTTAGTACATTGGTTCACATCTTAAGGATGGGTGGCATTGGGGATGTCTTAGTCATTCAGGGAGCCTTTGCATTCTATACATACTTGAACTATTCTTCCTCTTTTGGGGAGGGCTCATGGCAGCCTTCTGCTAATGAGAACCACTGTACTAGAAGATGGCCCATTGAATATGACCTTCAACTTTGAGTGTGATAACTGTGAATAAGAGAGAGTGTGCCTGACCTGAAGCATAGCTTTTCATGGGCTATTCTCAGGAGTAAACATTCCTAATTTCCCCTGCCTTTTTTTTCCTTCTCTTTTTATTGCATATTTCTCTCTCATTAGGCTGCAGAAATGGCTCAGCGCTTGAGTGGGATTAATCGCTGGTGTATCAGTGGCACTCCAGTACAGAGAGGATTGGAGGGTAATGTATGGTTTCTTCACATTTTGCATATATTTGAAAAGCTTGCTTGTTTTTAGGAACAAGTATTTTCAGCCTTTGTTGAAATCCTTACGTAAGTGATTGTACATATATTTCACTCCTAGTAGTTTTAAGCATTCATCTTTTTAAATGGAATTGGATGGTTTTTGTTTTTATGAGAATGGATAGATGGTGAGTAGTCCCATTGTCCTAAGGTGAACAGTCATTGTGCCCTCCTGAGCAGTGTAGATGCAGGTCTAAACTGAACTCAGAGCTCCAAAGTGGTAGGTAGAAAACAGAAAGAAGGTAGCAAGAGAGAGAGGAGAAGGAAAAGATGCATAGTCACGATGTTGTAGTTGAAAATGAAAGTCTCATTGGTTTTCTTTTGGTGTTAGAGCAGGACTACTCAACCTTGGCCCCATTGACATTTGGGCCTGGATAGTTCTTTTTTGTTGGGAGCTGTCCTATGCGTCTTGGGATATTTAGCTTCTCCCACTAGATGGCAGTAGCACTTTGCAGTCGTGACACCCACAAATGTGTTTTAGACATTGCCTATTATCCCCTGGGGGACAAAATCATACCACTCCACCTCCACCTCCATTGAGAACCACTGTGCTAGACTGATAGAGATAAACCAGATTTGATGATTTATTAATTAGCAACAACCAGAGATCTTGTGAATCCCAGGTTGACTACACACTGAGCAAGGACATGAGGCTAGGATGTTTTCATTCCATAATTTGCGAGGCCTTTAGTATGTTTCTACAGGCAGGCTGAAATAAAGCCAGGTAGCAAGAACGCCTCCCTCTCCTCCCATCCTCCCCACTCCATGTCTATGTAATATACTTCTTTGTATAGTATACAAAGCACTGGTTTTCAGGATATACGAACCATGGTGACATACTGACTTTTCAGTTGTATGTCCATAAAGAAATGACATAAACATTCAAATTTTTATTTTCCTTATTTGCGAAGTAAGATGTTTTAAGATTAGTTATAATAAAGTATGCAAAGCATTTAGCGTGGTACCTGGCAGGTATTAAATATTCAGTGAGTGGTAGCTGCTTCCACTGCTGCTTTTGTTGTTCTTATTTCCCATTTATATATTTGTGTATTCATTTTAGCTTCTTCGAAAGTGTTGACTCTAAATTACTTACGTACTTTGTAGTACACTTTTTGGTTCATTTATTCTTTGTGAAGTATAATAAAAAAAAAAAAAAAAAAAGACTCGGTTCCTGACCTTCTTGAGCTTACAGCTTAGAAGGGAAGATGTATTTATTATTTAAGACAATAATAATAATAAACAATAATAATAATGTCTTATTATTAAGACAAATGTTAAGACTGTAGTCAAGGTAACTTTAATGTATAAGATAAATGTAAAATTCAAACTATAATAGGCTTCAGAAAAGATGTCTCATTCTGTGACATCACATAATAGGGATGTCGAAGGAAGGGACAGCTGAGCCAGGATCTGAAATATTAATATGAGTTAAGTAAATAGGGAAGAATTCTCTATCGTAAAGGAAACAGAAAATACAAAGATGATCTGGCAGGAGGAGCATGAAAGGATATTAGTGTGGCTAGAATACAGAGAGCTGGAAAACTGGAAAACCCAGTAGATTGAATAGGTGGATATAGATCAGACCATGGAGGACTCTGTAGGCCATGATGAATAATTTGAATTGTTTATTTTCTTAAGAATAGTAGGAGCTATTGGAAAGATTTAAACAAAGTGGTTGGGTATCGTCTCGTGGTTAGATTTGGATTTCAAAAACTCAATCTATTTGCAGTGTAGAGAATGGTTTAGAAGTGGGACAGAGTGGATACTACGATCTCAGTTGGCTACAGTAAGTAATCTAGGCAAGTTGATACTGACACCCTGAGTTTTAACTAGGATTGTCCTGAAGAAATGCAAAAAAGTAGATAAGAAAAAAATTAATAAGGCTTATTCAGTGATGGGGAGGTGCCAGGACTTCGAAGTAGCATAACTCCATGTATTTCCTGGTGAATAACACTAGAGGAGAAGCATGTTTGGGCAAAAAGAGTATGAATTTGATTTTGGCAGGTTGAGCTTGAGGCACTTTTGGGACCTCAAAGAAGAGATAGCACATAGGCAATTGGATTGATTTAAACAGAAGTACAACTCCATTGATATCTGCATGTAGGCAGTATTTCTTTTTAGATGTTAATGGACTCTCAGAAAGTGTCAAAGTAACTTAATTCAACCTAAATATTTGTTAGGCATCTTCAGAATAAATGTTGTGGGTAGGGGCATCACGTTTTTGGAAAAAAAAAAATTTCATGGTTTCTAAAGAGAATATAGCCCAATGTGAACATGTTTAACGCAGAAAAATATTTAAAAAATTACCCTGAGCCATAATCTTCATTTAAAGACATAACCACTATTCCAATCTTTTTTATATAAATGTTTGCATGTTTGTCCTCATACTGCATGCATAATTTTATACCTTTTTTTTCACTTAACATTATTTTCTAAGCAGTTTTTCATGTTTTAAAAATCCATCATAAATGCAAACACTGTAAGGTATAATGTTAAGTGAGTAAAACATGGACTATAATATTGATTCCCCAATCATAAAACATACAAGTACAACGAAGTAAATCTAACAAACACAAGGCCTGTTGGATTAGAAGAAGATCAGTTTTATCTTAAATACCATACGATTTCCCTCATATGTGGAATTTGAGAAACAAAACAGATGAACATAGGGGAAGGAGGGAAACTAAGGAAGGGCTGAAGCAAACCATAACTATAGAGAACAAACTGAGGGTCGAGGGAGGGAGGGAGGTGGGTGAGGAGATGGGCTAGATGAGTGATGCACATTAAGGAGGGCCCTTGTTGTAATGAACACCAGGTGTTATATGTAAGTGAATCACTAAATTCTACTCCTAAAATGAGTATTTTTTGCTAACTAGAATTTAAATAAAAATTTGAAAAAAAAAAGGAAAAGAAAGGTTTTGTCTTATGGAGAGTACTATATGATTTATTTAATCATTTCTTTATTTGAGTCATTTTTATTCTATATGTTGTTGGCATGAATGTCACTGTGTGGATTAATCTTGACTCTAGTTTTTTATTATGGTTTTAGTCTTATTTCCCAAAAGTAGAATTACTAGACCAAAAAATGTAATGAATATTGGATCAGTGAATATTCTTCATATCACCTATGTCATTCAGACTTCTTTCCTAATCCAGCAAGCCTTAAATCCAGTAGTCTCATGAGAGTGCCTGATTCTTCTTATGTATCTCTTGATCAGGTGCACACAAGTGAGTCATTTTCTAGTTTTACTTCTGATGGAAATTTCAGACTTTTGAATTAAATACGAGGTTTGTGGAATGGTTACACATTTTAGCTCCTAGCACAAAACCTAGTGCAATATCAACAAACGTAAGTCAAAGTGGAATTAACTTTCAGATTCAAGAGTCTATACAATCTGCGTTTTAATTCATGGAAAGTACTATGTGCTGTGTAATATCTATGAAAGTGGTTATTCAAAATAGTAATGTAGAAATATAGAAACAGTTATTCTCAATGTGTTGTTGTTGTTTTTTTTTTTCTTCTCAGATCTTTTTGGGTTGGTGGTCTTTCTTGGTATTGAACCTTACTGTGTCAAACACTGGTGGGTTCGACTTCTCTATCGCCCTTACTGCAGGAAGAATCCTCAGCTCCTCTACAGCTTTATTGCCAAGATACTATGGAGGTCTGCAAAGAAAGATGTGATTGACCAAGTCAGTAGCATAAGTTTTTACTGATTAAGGACATTACAAGAAAAGGGAAGCGAGAGCTGGGATGGAAAGTTAAATTTTCAGGTGAAATCCTTTTTTTCTTCTCCCTACAGATCCAGATACCCCCTCAGACAGAAGAAGTCCACTGGCTTCACTTTTCTCCAGTGGAAAGACATTTCTATCACCGCCAGCATGAAGTGTGCTGCCAGGATGCAGTAGTAAAGCTCAGGAAGATTTCTGACTGGGCCCTGAAGCTCAGCAGCCTGGACCGAAGGACGGTCACCTCCATTCTGTATCCACTGCTGAGGCTCAGGCAGGCCTGCTGCCACCCACAGGCCGTTCGTGGGGAGTTTTTGCCACTCCAGAAAAGGTTTTGTTTTCAATTTCCTTACACTGCAATTGACACTATATTAGTGATAGACAGTGTTTAAGCTATTAGCTTTCTAGCCCCCAGTTTCATTCAGGGTCTTATAAATGAGCTGTTGTCAGTTATTCTTAGCATGCGGTTTTTCTTTGGCATGAACCCCATTTATGAAAGAGAGCCACATTCTCAAAATTATTTTCATGGTTTTAAACATTTCTTTTAAAGTTAGGACTATTTGGGGGTTTATTGTTTTATTCTGTTTTTTTGTTTTGTTTTGTGTATTTTTTGCTGCACTTCAGATATGAAAGGCTTTTGTTCTTATTCTAATTTTTTGTTCCTACATCAGGGACTTAACTGAATTAGATTACTATATTTTCTTTGTAATTTGTGTCCACAGTATCTAGTCCACTATTATCCCAGAAATTGTTTGTTCATCAGTCTGTGACTCAGCAACTGGCGTGTTTTGTTTTGTTTTGTTTTGTTTTAGCACCTGGTGTTAAAAAGATAAGGTGTTATTAAAAATGTATAGAAAGAGGAATTATATTTTTGTCTTTGCCTTTAAGCAGTTTATAGACAAATAAGGGAAATGACAAAGATTAGTGATTCCTATAAAATAAGGCAAACCTGCTTCATAAGAGGTACTTATACATGGCTGTAGACAGTTAGAATATGGAAATAATTTCTATATAAATGGTTAACGTTAGACAGCCTTTTGGCAGAAATGGCATTTGATCTGATCCTTGAAGAATCCTCTTTTTTTTTACAGATAAAAATTCAGGCTTATGGAGATTCATTAAATTATAATGCTAGAGATTCAGACTTAATCTTATCTTCTAACACCCATACTGTTTCAAACATATCGTGTTGGTACTTCATATTTTGGGAAGATTTTTCTACTTCCCTTCTCCATTGACCTAACTGGGAAAAAGTAAAGGAGGATGGGATCAGGTAATAGAATGCTTGCCAGAATAGTAAGAGGCAATTGAGTTGAAAGTGACAGTGGTAAAATGGAAGTGGAAAGAAAGATCCCGAAGATTTACAAAGACTCTGTAAGAGTCTGATACTCTTGATCTTATGTGATGTAATATTGGCACTTAGGATTTTCTCTTCAGGAACAATCTACCTTTTCTTTTAGCACCATGACAATGGAAGAGCTGCTAACATCTCTACAGAAGAAATGTGGAACAGAGTGTGAAGAAGCACATCGGCAACTAGTTTGCGCTCTCAATGGCTTAGCAGGCATCCACATCATTAAAGGTAGAAGGTGATTGTTTTGTTATCTCTGATTCTTCTAAATACTTAATGAGGCAGATTAGGTAGAGTAGAAATTAAAATACCCCAAGGAAGGCATTCTTGTACACTACTGATCTTAGTTTAGGTAGGCTCGACCTAATGGAGAGCACTTGTGCAGAACATTTGAAACACCTTCAAAGTTTGCATATGCTTTCACCATACATTTCCACTTGTAGAAGTTTGTTGTTGTTTGGGAAAGGATGTAAACAAAGATTTGGCAATAAATTATTCACCTTAGTCTATAGTAGTGAACAACTGAAAATGAGTAAAATACCTAGAAATAGAAGAATGGTTAAATTCTGACATTCATGGAAATGCTAGTCATCAATTGACAAAATAAAATTATTTGTAAATTCATTCTTTCATCAAATATTAGCATGTCTGCTCTGCACCAGGTATGATGATCTCAGTACTAAAGATAATAGAGTAAAGCAAAGTAAGTCTTTGATCTTTTGGACCTTAAATTCTTAGCAAGGAGAGATAGACAAATACACACACACAATGTGTATGGATATAGTTATGGTGTTATACATTATACACAAAATTTAAGCACATTAATAGAGAATCTTTTATTTCTTTTTTTTTTTTTTTTTTTTTTTTTTTTAACGTTTATTTTTTTGAGACAGAGAGAGACAGAGCATGAACGGGGGAGGGTCAGAGAGAGGGAGACACAGAATCTGAAACAGGCTCCAGGCTCTGAGCTGTCAGCACAGAGCCCGATGCGGGGCTCGAACTCACGGACCACGAGATCATGACCTGAGCCGAAGTCGGTCGCTCAACCGACTGAGCCACACAGGCGCTCCGAGAATCTTTTATTTCATGGAAAGATATTTAATTGGTATTTCCCATCTCTGAGGGATACTGTTTTTTATTGCCTAACATCCGGTGTCTTATAGTCTTATTATTTCATATATTTTGTACGTTTCAGAAAGGAGGGTAAATTCATTCTCTCATTTTGTAATGGCCAGAAGCAGCATATCAGTGGTTACATTAAATGCAATGGTCTAAATGCCCCAATTAGAGATTTTCAAGATGGATATTTAAAAAAAAACAGTATCTAATAATACACTATCTACATGAAACCCTCTTTTTATTTAAAGATACAAATGTAACAAGATGAAAAATGATATGCTATATTAACACTAATCAAAAAAAGCTGGAGTGATTATTTTACTGCCAGGCAAAGAGTATTACCAAGAATATAGTGTTATTTTATCACTGGAAAATAAACCTAAATGTTTATGCACTTAAAAGCAAGGCTTAGGGGCTCCTGGGTAGTTGCTCAGTATATTGAACATCTGACTTCAGCTCAGGTCATGATCTCACGGTTCATGAGTTCAGGCTCCGCTTCGGGCTCTGTCTGACAGCTCAGAGCCTGGAGCCTGCTTCAGATTCTGTCTCCCTCTCTCTCTCTCTGCCCCTCCCCTGCTCACGCTCTGTCTCTCTCTCTCTCTCTCTCTCTCTCTCTCTCAAAAATGAATAAACTTAAAAAAATTTTTTTTAAGAAAACAAAAAGCAAGGCTTAAAAATAAATAAAACACAAACTGATACAACTATAATTGGAAATAGACAAATTCATTACTATAGTCCGAGATTTCAACATCCTTCTTCCAATTATTGATAGAACAAGAAGACAGAAAATAAGAGGCATGGAAAACTCAACAGTAGCAACTAATTGACATAGTCAACAGTTATAGAACACTTTACCCCACCAAAGAATACACATTCTTTTCAAGTGCACATGGTATGTTTACCGAGACAGAGCATGTTCTGGGCTATAAAACAATTCAGTCAATTTAAAAACATTCAAGTCTTGAGGCGCCTGAGTGACTTAGTCAGTTAAGCATCCATCTCTTGATTTTTGGCTCAGGTCATGATCTCACGGCTCATGAGTTTGAGCCCCGCATTGAGCCCTCTTGGGATTCTCTTTCTCTTTCTCTTTCTCTTTCTCTTTCTCTTTCTCTTTCTCTCTCTCTCTCACTCTCACTCTCACTCTCACTCTCTAACTCTCTCCTCTCTCCACTCTTCTCTCTCTCTCTGCCCCTCCCCTGCTCACTCTCTCTCTCACTCCCTTTCAAAATAAATAAACATTAAAAAAAATTAAAAGGATTCAAGTCTTAAAAAGTCCATTCTCTGACCATAATGGAATTAAATTAGGTATCAAAGATAACTGGAAAGTCCCCAAATAATTTGAAACTAATTAAAATAATTCTGAGTAACCCTTGGGTTAAAGAATAAATCAAAAGGGAAACTGGCAAATATTTTCAAGTGAATTAAAATGAAAACATCAAGAGCTGTGGAATCTTGATCAGTGATTAAAGAGAAATTTATAGGACTGAACACTAACTTAGGAAAAAAGTTGTACATCATTGACCTCAGCTGATACCTAATTAAGAAACTAAAAAAAGAAAAGCAAATGAAATACCAAGTCAGGAAAAGACAGAAAATAATAAAGATCAATGCAGGAATCAATTAAAAAGAAAACAAAACCAGTAAAAAGAGACCATGAAATCAAAAGCTGATTATTTGAGATCAGTGGGAAGTTATAATCCTCTAGTCAAACTGTTTAGGAAAAAAGAAAAGACACAGATTACTGTTAGTAGGAATCGGGAATGAGAGAGGTAACATCACTACAGAGTCTACAGATCTTTAAAAAATTGTGAAGGAATCTTATGTACAACTTTATGCCAGAAATTTGACAACTTACATATATGAACAAGTGCTTTAGAAGACACAAATTCCCAAAACCAACTCAATAAGAAATAGATAACCTAGATAACCTGCATAGCCCTGTATCTATTCAAGAAATTAATTTTACTGTTAAAAAACTTAACCACAAAGTGAATTCTAGGTGACTAGAAGGCCAGGTGACTTCCTTGGTGAATTCTATCAAACATTTAAGGAAGAAATAATATCAAATCCATATAAGCTCTTCTATAATATTAAAAAGGAAAAAATAATTTTCAACTTACTTTGAGGCACCAGTATCCTGATTACAAAACTAGAGACCAGTGTCACTCAAGAACATAGAAAGAAAATTCTTTAAAAATTTTTAACAAAGTGAATCTAACAATATATTAAAAAAAAATAATACTTTATGACAAAGTAGAATTTATTCTGGGAATGCAAGACTGGTTTACTATTTAAAAATTAATTACCATTCCCTATCAAAGTAACACCAGCATTCTTCACAGAGCTAGAACAAATAATCCTAAAATTTGTATGGAACCAGAAAGACCCCAAATAGCCAAAGCAGTCTTGAAAAAGAAAACCAAAGCAGGAGGCATCACAATCCCAGACTTCAGGCTATACTACAAAGCTGTAATCATCAAGACAGTATGATACTGGCACAAGAACAGACACTCAGATCAATGGAACAGAATAGAGAACCTAGAAATGGACCCACAAACATATGGCCAACTAATCTTTGACAAAGCAGGAAAGAATATCCAATGGAATAAAGACAGTCTTTTCAGCAAGTGGTGCTGGGAAAACTGGACAGCGACATACAGAAGAATGAACCTGGACCACTTGGTGCAGCCACTCTGGAAAACAGTATGGAGGTTCCTCAAAAATCTAAAAATAGAACTACCCTATGACCCAGCAATTGCACTACTAGGCATTTATCCATGGGATACAGGTGTGCTGTTTCGTAGGGACACATGCACCCCCATGTTTATTGCAGCACTATCAATAATAGCCAAAGTATGGAAGGAGCCCAAATGTCCATCCATGGATGAACGGATAAAGAAGATGTGGTATATCTATACAATGGAGTATTACTCAGCAATCAAAAGGAATGAAATCTTGCCATTTGCAACTAGGTGGATAGAACTGGAGGGTATTACGCTAAGTGAAATTAGAGAAAGACAAAAATCATATGACTTCACTCATATGAGGACTTTAAGAGACAAAACAGATGAACATAAGGGAAGGGAGACAAAAATAAAAGCAGGGAGGGGGACAAAACAGAAGAGACTCATAAACATGGAGAACAAACTGAGGGTTACTGGAGGGATTGTGGGAGGGGGATGGGCTCAATGGGTAAGGGGCATTAAGGAATCTCCTGAAATCATTGTTTCACTATATGCTAATTAATTTGGATGTAAAATTTTAAAAATTAAAACAATTTAAAAAAATTAACATGATTCACGCAATTAACTGAGAAGGAAAAACTTTGTGAGCCTCTCAATAAATGTAGGAAAAGAATTTGATAAAATCCAACATCCATTCCTGAAAAAAACTTTCTGCAACCTAGAAATCAAAGATAACTTTCTCACTTTGTTAAAAGGCATCTCTGAAAAATCTATAGCTAATGTTATACTTAAAGGTTGAAAACTGAATGTTTTCTAAGATCATGAACAAGTCAAGAATGTCCCATCACCATTTCTGTTCAACACATTACCTGAATTCTCTCCAGTGCTGCAAGACAAAAGAAATAAAAGTTACCAGTTTGAATAGGAAAAGTACATCAAACTGTCTTTATTTGCTAATATGATTATCCATGTAGGAAAATTACTAGAACTAATAAGTGAGTTCTGCAAAGTTGCATTATACAAGATTAGTATATAAAAACTGATTTTATTCCTATATGCTAGGAATTAATAATTAGAAATTACGATGATACTGTTCATAGTAGTATCAAAAAAATATGAGATACTTAAGCATCAGCTTGAAAAGAGATGTGTAAGATGTTTACAAAAGTCACAAAAACACTGAAAATTACAAACATTGCTGAGAGAAATTAAAGAACACCTAATTATACCATGTTTGTGGATCAGAAAACTCTTCATTGTTAAGACTAATTCATCCTAAATTGATACATAGTTAATGCAATCAGAATTTTCCAGTCAAAATTTTAACAGGCTATTTTATAGCAAGTGACAGGATGATTCTGAAATTCACCTAGCCAGAACAACTTTAGAAAAGAAAAAAGTTTGAAGATTTATACTACCTGAGTCAAGACATATTTTAAAACTACAATAATCAAGACAGTGTGACATAGGCATGAAGATAGGCAAGTAGACCAATGGACCAGAATAGAGTCCAGAAATAGTCCCACTTATTTATGTTCATTTGATTTTTCCACAGAGATGCAAAGGTATTTCAGTGGAGAAAAGTTAATATTTTCAGTAAATGGTGCTGGAACAATTAGATATCCATACTCAAAAAATAAAACTTTAACGTTGCATTGTATAAACAGTTCATAATACAGAAGATATGAAACTGAAATTAAAAATTCAAACTATAAAACTTAGAGAAAAACACAAAGGATAAAAAAATTATGACTTGGGATTAGGTAAAGATTGAGGGATGACACCAAAAGCACAATCCATAAAAGAAAACATTGATATATTTATCTTCATCAAAATTAATAAACTCAACTCCTCAAAAAGCATTCTTTTTTTTTTTTATAAAATTTTTTTTTTAATGTTTATTTTAGAGACAGAGCCAGAGACAGAATCTGAAGTAGGTTGCAGGCTCTGTCAGCACAGAGCCCGACACGGGGCTCGAACCCACAAACCATGAGATCATGACCTTAGCCAAAGTTGGACACTTAATGGACAGAGCTACCCAGGCACCCCACAAAAGGCATTCTTAAGAAAATAAAAAGATAGGGGCTCCTGGGTAGCCCAGTTGGTTAAGCAACCGACTTTGGCTCATGTCATGATCTCATGATTCAGTTCCTGATTTAGAGCCCCACGTTGGGCTCTTTGCTGTCAGCATAGAATCTGCTTCGGATCATCTGTCCCTGTCCCTCTCTTTGCCCCTTCCCCGTGCTCGCTGTCTCTCTCTCAAAAATAAATCAAAATAACTAAAGATTTAAAAAAAGAAAGAAAGGAAAGAAAAAGAAAGAAAGAAAGAAAGAAAGAAAGAAAGAAAGAAAGAAAGAAAGAAAGAAAGAAAGAAAGAAAGAAAAAGAAAAGATAAGGCATTGAATAGAGAAAATATTTGCAAATCACATATCTGAGAAAGGACTTCTATTCTGAATATGAAAAGAACTCTTAAAAACCAATAATAGAAAGCAGCCCAATGAAAATAGACAAAATGTTTGAACAGAGACTTCAGTGAATATATAGAAATGCCAAATAAAACATAGGAAAAGGTAGATATTCATCATCATTAGTCATTAGGTACATGCACATTCAAACCACAAGAACACCCCTATATGCCTTTATTAAGATGGCTTAAATTAAACAGATCACATGTTGGCAAGGATGTAGAAATAAGTGGAATTCTCATTCATACAGTGCTCTTGAGAATATAAAATTGTAAAATCAGCGTTCTATTTCAGTTACTCACTAGCCTCATTTCCATGACCTCAGCTTTTATACTAAACTTGCACTAAGCACAGTGCCTCTATCTTTGTGGTGGAAGCATTCATTCTTTGAGAAATTTATTCTAAATTTTTATGGTAATTTTTCTGGCTATCTAAACTAAAGTGTTATTTTTTTGCACCTGTAGTGAATCACTGAATATTCTGTTCAACAGAGTCTATTGTTATTAATCTGTTACTGTATTTGTAATATAAGATTGCATAGTTTTATAGCTTTTATACCATGACGTTTAAGAGCTTTCTTGTAAGTAATGAGAAAATTACTGATGTAAATGTGCCTTTTTACAAAACTACCTTTAAAACCTCTCTTATAGCTTTGGTTTAGATCATTTGATTTTATTCTCTCCAAAACTAAGTAGAATATAGTTCTTAAAATCATACAAGTATTTCATAATGGTCAGGTACAGTTTTAAGCACTTTTATAATGCAAGATATGTAAATGCTTCTTTATTTCTACCTTCCTCACAAAAGTCATGTATATAGCTCTTCACTGTTAGAACTAAAAAGGCATATTGGAATAAATTCCAATTCTTTTGACCTTCCCACAAAGATTGCTAATCAGTTAGTCTCTTTGGGTACACAGTCGTGGAGAGAATTTACCATTTTTGTTTACCTAGTAAGACCTTAAAGAAATTAGTTGCCCAGAGAAATTTGTTTCTGTCTAATACAAGGAAATGTTCTAAGCCTCTTTGAACTGAGTGGTCTGTCTTTGGTTATTAGTTTTCAGCATAACAGAACCAGCACTAGAAAGTGTCTCTTGTCCTGAATACTTGCGTAGAGTTCAGAAGACTCACAGAAGATGAGTAGAAGTAGCTCTAGACAAGAACTGTGAAAAAGATGGGCCTTCTTACTTGCTATAGTTTTTGCACTCTGAACTTAGGTGTATTGTGCAAAGTTTATGGATCTCAGTTTCCTTATCAATAAAATACAGATAGTACCACTCACTTAGCCCCCCTTGAAGTATTATTATTCTTAATGTGAAGTGTTGATGTACATTGGAAACTCGATAGAAACATAAATGAAGAGTGGTGTTAGTAACCATGGTAATACGAAGTAACCTCAGATTCTTACCGCTTCTCAACATGTTCATATGCAGATTTTTATTATCAATAACTAATAACAGGAAAAAGACGTTATTACATATTTCTTATAAGTTGTACAAATATAGTACATGCAACTTTATGTACAAATCTTCTCTCAAGGACATTGCCTGAGAAATACTTAATTTAGCTAGCAGTGTTTGCAAATCTGGATTTTCTCAAATTATTAATCATCACCATCATTGTCATTGCCCTCTCAATTACGAAGCGTGCCTGTGATTATAGTTTTCTGGAATCGATCTAAAATCTTAAACGATCAGTCCTTTAAAATGCGTAGTGAAAGAGTATCAGGCAGCGTTTTTGTTTTATTTTGTTTTTTTTTAATTGAACCATAGTCGAAACACAATGTTACATTAGTTTCAGGTGTATAACATGTAATAGGACGGCTCTATATGTTATGCTGTGACCATCACAAGTGTAGCTACCATCTGTCACCATACGACTTTTTAATAGAAAAAAAAATTTTTCAAAAAATTTAACTTTCCTTTATTTCAGCTTAGAAGTAATTAGGCAAAATTGGGAAATTATGTGTCCTACCTAATAATATTCTGTCACAGTCCCAAATTATTTGAGTGGGATAATTGTGACTAAAATCTACACAATACATGAGTGTCACAGATAAATACATAGGCCTCTTCTTAGAGATATGTGAGTAATCAATGTACTATTTGAAATATTTTCAAGTCTTTAAAATCTAGCATCATATCTGAGAAATGATCATTATCTATAAGCATTTTGTATTATACCTAACACCTTTAAGTATATATTGTTTTATCCTCATTATTGCCCAATGATTAAAGTATTATTCCCATTTCACATAAGAAAACTGGTATTCAGAAGGCTTAGGTGGTTTCTCAAGATTATGGGTAATAAACGACAGAGAATTTGCCCTGAATCTTTTAACTAAAAATTAATTTTTTATTATACTATGTCTGCTTGTTTATCAAATGGACATTTTAAACCTCAATATTATGCTATCTACAGTAAGTTGAAGCTCTTCATCAAAGATTTCTAAAGTCACTAATATATTACTTGCAGATTATCACAATAATAAAAATAAATTTTGTTTTCCGATCTTGATTCTAAAACTGCAATCATCATTTTATTCTATTTTTTTATGACTCAAGCTCAGAGAGTGAATGGATTTCTTCCCTTGGCCTCTTTTCTAGTTTCCTTTTCAGATTTATTACCTTCTTTTCCCTGCTATGAAGTTATGTGTGGTAGAGGATTGTAAAAGGAATGATTCATCTGATTGTTTCTAAGCACTTATATGTAGCACTCTGGAAGGCTCAGTGTGCAGTGGGCTGTGAGGCAAAATACCAAGCTGAGGCCTAACGGGAGGTGTCTTACTGCTCTTTTCAAAAAGCTTCGACTGCATCCCCATTAGAGTTCTTTGTCTTTCTGTGCATGAAAACTTGGTTGATTAAGGGAAATTCCTATCAGAAAGTGCATTAATAAAGGTTATGTCCATTCTTAATTTAATTGTAATTAGTAATTACATTTACTACTTGTAGTTTCCGTTACTTAATAGTAGTATATTAACCATTTTTGGAGGTAACATTGCATATTTGACTTAGAGATTTAATATTTTCCAATATAGAAATCAGACAGTGGAGATCTGACTTCTAAAAGAAATCTGAAATTAACTGCAAATTTGAGGGATTTGCTTATATTATATACAAATATGTATGATATACAGTGCATATTCTAAGGCCCTCACTGATCATGCTATTAAAAACATGTTATTCCAACTTTGTACAGTATGTTTTCTGGACATATTTTTTGGAGAAAATTAGCTTGGCAAGTATCAAATTCAGTACTATTTAGTTTACTTAGAAAGGTTAGTGCCATCAAGTGGCAAAGAATGGGTATTTCTAAATTTGGTTTAAACTTGTGTAACTTCTTGAACGTGCATATTTTTGGGTCTTTCCTAGAAAGCATTTTTTTTTTTTTTAAGTTTATTTATTTTGAGACAGAGAGAGCAGGAGAGAGGCAGAGAGAGAGGGAGAGAGAGAATCCCAACCAGGCTCCGCACTGCCAGCACAGAGCCCATTGTGGGGCTTGAACTCATGAACCATGAGATCATGACCCAAGCTGAAACCAAGAGCAGACACTTAATGACTGAGCCACTCAGGAGCCCGAAAGCATATATTTTTTTAATGAACATTTTAAAAAGTATTATAGTGAATAGTTAAAATTCAACTGCTTGTATTATAGGCTAGCCACCTTTAAAAAGTATAGTAATTAAGAAAGAATTGTTAAGTGAATTATTCTTTATAAATAATAGTATAAATGCTAATAGAATCTTTTGCAGTCTTTTGAAAAGCTTCACAAGAATCTTCAAAACTAAAAAGAGAGAGCTTCTTGTGTGAAGATAATTGAGTGTTACTCCTACATTATAATGTGATAGTAATTTTGCAAAAATAATATTCTCCTTTATCAAAGTCAATAGAAATTGACTGTAAAATACTGTGAAATGTATGCTTTAGAAAACTTTGTATTTGGTAGCTTGTAGAACTAAATATAAAGCAATGGTATAAAAGCAAATGTCTTGCACAATAATGTGAATGTACCTAATGCCACTAAACTGCATACTTAAAAATGGTTGATATGGTAAGTTTTATGTTAGGAATATTTTATCATATTAAGTATATATATTTATGTATATAATCAGATTTAACAAAAAGAGGACCAACATTATATATATATAATATAAATATAATATGAAATATATAAATATAGTATTTATATATAATAATTTATATATATATATATATATAAAAAAATATCTTACTGTGGCTGTGAACAAAGTCCTAAATCCATGATATTAATAAAACTAGTTTGAAGTGAAAAGAAAAGAATGTATGTGATGATTATGAAAAAAGTTTTCTCAGCAAACAAAAGCAAAATCCTCTTCTTTTTTTTTTTGTATCTTGTGATTTTCCTATTAGATTTTTATTTTAATTACATTTCTCAATAATCAGTTTTGAGGTTTTCCTCAG
Organism: Leopardus geoffroyi; assembly: GCF_018350155.1. Lineage (NCBI taxonomy): Eukaryota > Metazoa > Chordata > Mammalia > Carnivora > Felidae > Leopardus > Leopardus geoffroyi. The sequence goes on along the minus strand of NC_059332.1, from coordinate 131,705,432 downwards.
GCAGCAAATAGGATAAGTTCTATTATTCAAGCCATTTAAAATGTTTCCTGTCTCCTTTTATTGAAGCATCAGAAAATTTTTACTGAAAGAACCAGATAATAAATATTTTAGGCTAGGGACGCCTGGGTGGCTCAGTCAGTTGAGCGTCGGACTTCGGCTCAAGTCATGATCTCACGGTTCTTGGGTTCAAGCCCCGCATCAGGCTCTGTGCTGACAGTTTAGAGCCTGGAGCCTGCTTTGGATTCTGTGTCTCCCTCTCTCTGTGTCCCTCCCATGCTCATTCTCTGTCCCTCTCTGTCTCTGAAAAATAAACAAACATTAAAAAAAATTTAATAAAAAAAAATCTTTTAGGCTTTGAGCCAGAAGGTCTGTTGCAACCTCTCAGCTCTACTGTTGTAACGCAAACGCTGCTATGCTGCTACAGACTGTACATAAACAAATGAGCATGACTGAGTTCCGATACCCTACAAAAATGCAGAGGGTTAGATATGACCCATGGGCCTGTACTTTACTTGATACTTTTAAGTTACTTTATTTGAGTGAGTTGCTAGTTATGAATAATAATTTAAAAAATCATTAATTTCAGACTGATTGAGATTCATGTGACCAGAAATGGAAAGAATCCCTAAGTTTTGGAAATGTGGTTTTTCATTGCAAATCATTTGGCCACCAAGAAGAACAATACCTGTTAAGAAGAATATATGATTTATCTGAGAATTATGTGTAGGTTGATCATAGTGTTTTGAATATTTATACATTTATCCTTAATTTCAAACATCAAAATGACTACTAATTGGCACCCTTTAACTTTAGTAAGAGGAAAATCATTTGTCTAAATTGAAAGTTAATTTAGTTTGTTTTTCAGTATAATTTTAAAACATAAATATATCTGATTGGTGTTCTCTGCAATGGAGTGAACAAGAGCAGCTGTCGTCAGCTTTTTTATTGGGACGTTCATATTAAGTGAAGCTTCTTTTCTTTAAAAAGTAGTGAGTTTTAATCATTGTTACATTTTTATAGTAGATCTTTTCAGATACTAGATAACCAGATCACATTGGGAGCGAAATAGATGACTTTCTTGTGCTTTAAATCCTCTTAATTCATCAGGTGAGTATGCCGTGGCAGCAGAACTGTACAGAGAAGTGTTGCGTTCATCTGAGGAACACAAAGGAAAACTCAAAACCGATTCACTCCAAGTGAGTAAAAACTAAACAGTTTCAAGTATATCATCCATTCGTTTTTTACAAAATAATTTTTCGGAATATTTAAGAAGATAAAGGGTAACAAAATGGATGGACTGAGCCATAATCTCTGAGGATGAAGTTTTGGATTCAGTGCTTTCAACAATAAGCACTCAAGGTGATTTGTAGATAGATGAAAGTTTGAAAATCACTACTATTCCGTACGTTCAGGCCATTATTGGCACAAGGCTGACTAGATAAATCTAACCTATGTTAGAAAAACAGGTTAAAGTATTTGTGCTTAAAAGAACGGGGTGAGGTTTATCACTTTTGCATATAAATGTTAACACAGTGGCATAGTTTTGACTGAAAGAAGAAAAATGCTGTAAACTAAGCAGTGGAACTTAGTAATAAAACCTTCCCACTGATCTTCTGATTTAATTTTTAGAGGTTTTTTAGGAAGAGTTGAATATTTGAATTTCAACATTTATTTAAATTTTGAATCTCTTCCCTTTCTTAGTTCTGTCCAGTGGGTCGTATAGACAAGGCTCTCTAGCTAAATGGTAAATAAGGACTACTTTTATTAGTTTTAGTAAGTTTAGATTTGAGCCCCTAATGGGACTTCTTTATCATTCAGAATCTAGACCTTGGGACCCACATGTTCACCTGTGCCTCAGTGAGTATTAGGAAGAGTTTGGGGAGAAAGAGGAGAAAATTAAATACAAGCCTTCTATATGGATAAGGATTATAGAATTCAGATTTTGGGTCAGAAGCAAACGTGTTTGCCTCGTGGAAGAAGGAAGAAGTACAAAGATAACATGCTCTTGAATAAAGAAAATAAAAGTAGAAAAGTGGGCAAGAAGACAGTTAAGTCCAGTGTGCCTGATGGTTCAAGAGTGAAGAGTAATCAATCAGCCTGTTTCTTCCTTTTGGTCTTAATAATCCCATCTACTGGTAAACCGTGGCCCACTGAATGTTTTGCTGTATTCAGTCAGATTAGCCACTCTGCTCCCTTGGGATAAAATGTGGAAGGGGGTGGAAAGAGGTATTCTTCCCAGTCCACTCCTCCACCTTGTTCAGGAAGCAGTAGAAGTCCTCTTCCACAGACACACACAGAGAAGAGGAGCTGAGTTGCTACCACTTTGTTTCCGTAATGTTATTTACAGGTTTGTTGTTGCTACTAAATCGGATAGTGTTGCTGATTGTATTATTCATGTGGCCATGCTGAAAAGACCTAAGACATTTGAAGTGACTCTTCAGAGATGAACTCTACAAAGATCTCTACCATGGCCTGTAATCTGTAGCCAGACACAATAAACCTTTATAGTCTCGAATCACTGGCACCAAGTCAGATGTTACCAGGACTCTTTCTGATAATTCTTTAGCCCTTAGCTGTCTTCCCAAGTAAAGAGTCAAGTTAACAGATAGAAATTACTTTCACTTTATTTCTTCTCACAGCCCTTGCTTGACTCCAGGGGGAGCCTTTAACCAGCTGCAAACTCAGTATCATAGTGAGAAGCCTGGTTTATACTGAATACAGAGATAAAAGATACAGTTTTCTCCTTCTTCCAATAGTCTTTACCTCCAGCTTCTCCCCTTTCCAGCCCTTCAGTTCAACAGATCTAGGTCACAGCTGTGTTTTCCTATGGATTTCATTATGATAATATCATAATATAATTGGTAGGTTCGTGCAGACTCATTTCCCAGAAGAGGAGTCAATTCTGCACAGTCAGCCTTTCTACTTTACTGGACTTACTTGGCATAATCATACGTAGTTCCATATGTAGACATATGCATGTATAATAGAAGACATGTACCTGTATCAGACTGCTAAATGCATAGATATATTTCATAAGACTGCATATTTTTAAATGAAGAAAATTTATGCCATTATGAATTAAGACCTTTACTATGAAACTGATTTTGGTTTTCTCTGAGGAAGTTGGTGCTCAAATTGTGTTAGAGGAAAAGTTTTCAGTGATCTGATCTTAATGTGTTAGTAATCTATATGCTGTATTAATAGTGGATTCGCCCTTTAGAGTCCACTGCCCTGGCTCTCAAAATTACTGCCTTTTGTGTGTTTGTAGAGACTTCATGCTACCCATAACTTGATGGAATTGTTGGTAGCCAAGCACCCAGGAATACCTCCTACCTTACGAGATGGCAGACTTGAAGAAGAGGTAATTAATTTTTTATTCAGTCTGTAAAAGAATTTTTTTCAGACTTTATCCATCTCAACATTTATCCATCTCATGTAATGTTAATAATCCATCTCATTAACATTTCCTAGGGCATACCACATCTAAATAAAAGTAATGATATTTTCTTTCTGCTGCTTTTATGTTCCAAAGTTTTCCTCGGTTGGTAGAGAATTGCATAGAGATTTTGGATGGTAGACAGTTGCAGCACTCCATATTATGTTGTTTCTCTTGTAATCCACTTGCAGTTATATGGTAACTGCTTTTGTAGATATGGTTGTTGGTAGCCAGCAGCACATGGAAAGAAAAAGGCAAGAAGGAAGGAAAGGAAGGAAGACCTTGTTGATCTCGTGACAGATCTGCAAAAGATGTGGTTTAGTAAAAATAAAAAGCTTTGCACTTCCTCCACCTTTCTGTGTATTACCTAGGCGTAAATAAATTCAATATTTCGGTGGTGTTTCTTGTGTCCTCTCAAAGAAGTTACTTCTGTAGTGAGTCTTGCTTCATTGGAAAGAATGGTACAAATTATTTCACTGTAAATTGTTAATGAGCCTGATATGCTAGTGGCCCCATGGATTTTTACCTTCTTAAAAGTCAGAGATAGCAAAGCTAAAATCAAAAGAGTAGTAGATACTTTTGAAATGAATTGAACCTGTAAGTGGGACCTTTTTTATTTGAATTAAAATACAAAGTGAGATTGTAGAAGTGTGTACAGGCCTTTCTTGATGTTAGATGGCAATCTAAGTGTTGGAGATTTTGGAGTGAAATCTTCTTCCCTGTGCAGGCGTCTCACCTTACATACATCAGGAATTCTTTGCTTAAATGCCTTCAGGGACAGGAAGCTCTGGGAGGCCGTCGAGTCTGTTGGTAGATAGCTGTGATGATCAAATAATTATAGCCAAGGAATTTTAACAGAAATTAATTGGAAGGTTGTGACAGGAACAAGAAAAATGCATCATGAGAGAAGGAAGAAGAAAAGTGTATCACACTGTATAGATATATTTCCAAGGAGACCATAGTATCAGTTTTGCCTGACTCCTATAGAATGTGAAACCACAGATCCAAGAAATTATCTACTTCAACCTCCAGCTCTTGCAAATGAAATAACAGAAGCCCAGGGAAGTGGCTAATCCAAAGACATGTATCTGTTCAGTTGAACCTCATGAAACTGCCATCTTTGTAAGTCCAAGGGTCTAGTGTTGGCAACTTCACATGGCTCAACCCACTTCTAAGTGGAAACGTTAGGATTTCCTGTTCAGTAGTCTTTCTGGTTTTCCTCCCACTATCCCATATCACCTTTGATCCCCTCTCTTTATTCATAAAGTAGTTTCAAGAACCAGTTAAATATTTCAGTTAAATGGAAGAGAGTAGAGAACTGTATAAGTTTCCTGGTGGGAATTAATAAGGACAAAATTTTTCAGTATTTCTTTTGCTTGCAAGTAATGTGATCCTTCTTACCTGGGAAAATTGAAAGGGGAAGAATTTTTAAATCCTTTTGTATTAGTCAGCTAGGGCTGCCTTAACAAAATACCACAGGCTAGGTGGCTTAAACAAGAAGAATTTATTTTTCACACTTGTGGAGGCTGTGAGTCCAAGACCAAAGTGTCAGCAGCAGTGGTTTCTCCTGAGGCCCCTCTCCTCAGCTTGCAGATGGCTCCTTCATTTGTGTCCTCACATGACGTATCCTGTGTGTGCTTGCATCCTTGATGTCTCTCCTTTTTTTTTTCTTTTTTCTTAAGGACACTAGTCATATTGGATTAGGACTCTACCTTTATGATCTCATTTAACTACATTTACTAATTTAATTACCTTCTTAAAGGGCCCTATCTTCAATTTGGGGGTTAAGGCTTCACCGTATGGTTTTTGAGGGAACACAGTTCAGTCCACAACGCCTATGTTACTGTATATTCTCAAGTGTTATTTCTAAGCTGAAGTAATTCCAAGAAATTGAAATAAGTAAGTCAGACAAATTCTAAAATGTTGTTTTGTCTCTTGAACTACTACTGTTCTTCCCATTCCCCCCACCCCCCCACCCCCCGCTTTTTTTTCTGGTTAAAAACTTAGATAGAAATTTGGGAAGCAGACCTTGGGATTTCTTAAATTTTGTGACTTACAGGTAGATGTGATCTCTTTCATATATATCCTAGGAATTACTAGCATGGTTTTTATGTCCTTGACAGCATACTTGGAAGTTTTGTGCTTAAACTGTGTTAAGTAACTTTACATATATAAAATAACCACATTGTTCTTGCAGCATTATACTGAATTCTTTTCTAGGCCTGGAATGAAAGTTTATATTTGTTTCCTGTTTCAACACAGGCCAAACAGCTGCGAGAGCATTACATGAGCAAGTGTAACACGGAAGTTGCAGAAGCACAGCAAGCTGTGCAGCCGGTGCAGCAGACCGTGCGGGAGCTGCAGAGAAAGGTGCGTCCCCAGAAGGACTCCCCTTACCTGTGCTTGTCTCCGGGAGCATTTCGGGTTGTGTCTTGCTTTGGAGAAGAACTTGAACTTTCTTATTCATCTTGGAATTCTTAGCGCCTAGGATGATGCCTATCCCATAATAAACATATATTTGCTGTTAGCAGTGTTTGTTGATTGAGCAGATGCGTAGAGTCCATGGCCATACCACCCTGAACGCGCCCGGTCTCGTCTGATCTCGGAAGCTAAGCAGGGTCGGGCCTGGTTAGTACTTGGATGGGAGCAGATGCGTAGATAAATCATCCATTTGGAAGTTGTTCTCTTTCATTTTTTCTTTAAGTTCTGATGGGTTTTCTCTTATCTGGTGAGATAACAAGTTGTCTTTTCGAGAAAGTAAAGACTTGCCTCACCTCCTTCTGATCTTAGTGTGTATATTTACAAAATCTTTTCTTTTAAGATGTCAGAACATTAGAAACATGGGTATTTTTCTTATGGAACACGTGCCATTTGTCATTTCTAAATTTTTTTTTATGAAATCAGTAGCAAGCCTGAAGAGGAGGCTACACAGAACACACAGTCTTTTTTATTCTAACCAGTTACTCCACATTTTATTCTTCCTAGTGCATTAATTATTTAGTATTCAGGCATATAATTTTGCCAGTTATCAGAGTATTATGGAGTAGAATCTAGTTCAGTTGGTTGAGGATTAGCAGGATGTCTTTATTATGCTGAGAAAGAGACCTGCCACCTTTTCAAATATATACAGTGAATACTGAATTTTCATTTTGATAATGTATTTTGTTAGCACAACTTTGTTACACAAGTATATATACAGTAAATTCTCATTTATCCACAGTAGTCAGGAGACAGGTGGGTATTCTCTTTATGTATGCAAAGGTAGTACACACCCATTATATATAGAGTATACAGTCTATATATATTTCCTTATAATTCCTTGGAAAGTAGCATGCTGTTGTTTCCTTTGATTTTTTTCACAGCACCTTTCCCAGTGACAGAAACATAGTGAGTAATGGGATGCCTGGGTGGCTCAGTCAGTTAAGCGTCCAACTTGGGTTCAGGTCATGATCTCATGGCTTGTGGGTGCAAGCCCCACATCAGGCTCTTTGCTAACAGCTCAGAGCCTGGAGCCTGCTTCAGATTCTGTGTCTCTATCGCTCTCGCTCTCTGCCCCTCCCCCACTAGTGCTCTGTCTCTGTCTTTCCAAAATAAATAAATGTTAAAAAAATTTTTTTTTAAAACCAAAAACATAGTACTGAAAAAACATGAACTGATCAGCTGTTGTCTTTTTTACAGATTTATTCAAATTCTCCTTGGTGGCTGAATGTGATCCACAGAGCAATAGAATTCTCTATTGACGAGGAACTTGTTCAGCGAGTGCGAAATGAAATAACCAGCCACTACAAGCAACAAACTGGGAAGCTTTCTATGTCAGAGAAGTAAGGAAATAGTACAGAATAGAATAACTTTATGAGTAGTGACCCCAAATATTCAGATCATTTGATGTTAAGAGGTGCAATTAAATATCAGAACATACTGTGGTTACGAACATCTGGATTTTACATATTGTTAAGAGTAGATTTCAAACTAAAACATTAGATAAGTCTGAAAAAGGAAACCTGTTTTCTATATATGACTCATCTTAAAATATTCCCTTTTTAGTGCTTTTTTTTTTTTAATATACTTAAAGTATATTCTTCGTATCTTCATTGGACACACCCAAAGCCAACTCTAAGCAAAGTCTTGAAATAGACTTTGTTTTGGAGAATTGAGGTAAGGCATTCATGCTTCCACTGTGTAACTCAGCCCCACAGACTAATAACCATCATAGCACCACAGGGGCCCAGGTTTTGTGTTCTAGAGTTTCCTGCGGTCTCCCCCATCTTTCTCTCTTCTCATCAACGCTCACCATTCTTCAGAGTCTTTGTAGGTAAGTTGCATTATTGCTCTTGATGTAGAAATGGTGAATAATTCTTTCCAAAGACCAAAGTTTTTTTTTTTTTTTTTTTCAAAAATAATTCAATGGTTTAACCCAAAGGAATGTCGGTCTAATGTGAGGAATTGAGATGTTGTGGCAGGACTGTTGATTCTAGGGAGGGGACAGAGAGAGGATCTTTTATTGCTTCTCAGATCATATCCCAGTATAAGGTCAGCCTTGGGATTAGTGTTAGTTTTCAGCATAAGAATATCTTTAAAACGTTTTAAAGTGTTTTCTTTTACTCTTTTAAAAGCCCTTCCAAATGCCTACTACATTTTCCATGTGCCATTACTAATTCAGAGGTACAGTCATCCTCTTTTTCACCATACAGAACTTGACGGCTTCATTTCTGAGATATATGCAGGACATTATACTCTTCACTGCACTTCGTTTTTCTCTCTTAAACCCAAGAGTCACCATTCCAGGATAAGTTGTCATTTAAGTCGTGATTCATTTTATCCAGTTTTAGAGCTATATACTAATGTGTTCTGCCAGCGTTGTGGAATTAGCTGATAAGAAAATATTAAAATTATTTTGAAGGTTTTTTTCTTAAATCACATAAAAACTATTTAAATGTTGCAAATTCCTGTATATGTGAACATAGTCCTGTTAAAAGTAGGTCCCAGGGCTATAATGGGACCTATAGGTAATGTAAAACATACCATTTATTACACATTTTTCTCAGAAACATTAGACGTCAATAGAAAGTAAGAAAACACTTCCAAATGTGTAACTTATGCTGTATGCTAACTATACTGGAAATAAAATTAAAAAAATTTTAAATGTATAACTTACATGACCTCTAGGTGAGTTAATGTTTTCTATATTAAATATACATTCAAAGATTATTTTAGCACTGCTGCTGTGTTTTTCAGTGAGATCAGAGTCTCAGAGTCGAATTATTCATGTTTGCTTCTTAACACTTCTTAGGAAAGGAAAATTTTAGTGATTAAGAGCACAGGTGGATTTCTTGAGTCAGGGTGCCTGTGTTCATATCCCAACTCCCCCACGTACTAGCTCTGTGACCTTGGGAAAGTTATTGAAGCTCTTTGTGCCTTATTTTCCTCATCTATAAAACCACACAGCATTGTCGTGAGGATTAGTAAATTAATATCTGCAAGGTGCTTGCGTACTTAGAATAGTGCATACCATTTAGTATAATGTTATTATTATGTGTTCTTTTTAACTTAAAGTATTTACAAGAGAGAATATAGCTAACACTGTTAAATGCTGATCTGTGATCATTTTTTAGTCCCTAGTTGCATAATTTGTGAATAATACTGATACCTAACCTAATTGTGTTCTTGTATCCCTGTGCAAATTCTTTTAGAAATTATTGAGCACCTGTTCTGTATCTATTACATATTTTTTACAGGTTTTTTTTTAATTTTGTTTTTAACATTCATTTTTGTGAGACAGAGTGTGAGTAGGGGAGGGACAGAGAGAGAGGGAGACACAGCATCCAAAGCAGGCTCCAGGCTCTGAGTTGTCAATGCAGAGCTTGATGCGGGGCTCAAACTCACAAACTGTGAGATCATGACCTGAGCTGAAGTCTGACTCTTGACCAACTGAGCCACCCAGGCGCCCCAGTATTACATATTTTTTAAAGATACGATCTAATTCTTATCTTCTAAATATTAGCTTAATGAGAAGACCAACCCGTGAACAATTTGAGAAATATGAGTATGTGTAAAAACTTGAAGATGACAAAGGACTAAAATGAATGATATTCTCAATAAACTTCATGGACAGAAAGAAATATCGATTAGTGTTGTAAAATACTGAGGAAGCCTTCAGAAAGGAGAGTGGACTCTTTTGAACAATTTGGAGAAAAGTGTCTATGGCATTTTAGGAAGGAGAAGGATATACTCTTAAGCCAACAAATCCAATTTGTATTTTCATTTTCTGATTTATTATTCTAGGCTTTCTTTCTTGTTTCGTAAACCCATTCATACACACCCATACATTTCTTTCCTTAGCACATTTTACTCAGTTTATCAAAAACAGTTAAGAGCATTGTGTTTGGGTTTAACTCCTAACTGCTACATGATAACTTTTAACTTTAATTAAATTATTTTGATTCATTAGGCTTCATCCATAACATGAGCACAATAGTATCTGTTGAGATTATATAGGGAAAGAGCTTGGCAAAGTGCCTGACATCGTATAGTGAATGCTTAATAAAATGTATATATATGTAAATAATATAAATATATGTGATAACATACATATATACACATATCACATATATATGTGTGTACGTATTTGTAAACTCTTTGTAGCAAGGAATAGAACTCTTGGCTGTTTTTCTTCTTTTCAATTTTTCTCTTTATTTTTCATCCTATAATTCCTTCTCCGTATAAAACAAGAATTTCAGGAGGGACATTTGTAGTAAACCAGCATTAAAAAAGAAAAAATGTGGCAATCTTGGTCTTTCAAAGACACCTGAGGCAGAGACAGATTTTGCAGACTCTGTTTTAGGTCCTGAGGACAGGGACTATCGGAATTTTGGTATCTTTTACAGTAAATAACCCAATGTTGTTATACCTTGTCTCCTAGTAGATTGAACATACTACTAAAGTAAATTCACTCGAGGTAGGCTACGTAGAATGTTGCACAATTTCTTTGACACTTTGACGATCATTTTGTGAATTTGAGGAAATTGACCCACTGTTCTTTTGTTTGCCTTGTGTGGTGATGCTGGTGATATGAATCAGGTTCCATGACTGCAGAGGTCTTCAGTTCTTACTTACAACACAAATGGAAGAGCTGAATAAATTCCAGAAGCTAGTAAGAGAGGCTGTAAAAAACCTGGAGGGACCTCCATCTCGTAATGTTATTGAATCAGCAACAATCTGCCACCTCCGACCAACCAGACTTCCTCTCAACTGGTAGGTGACAGGAGACGTCATGCAGTGAAATGGCATCACTCCATTATGCTAGCATTCTTCTGAGAGAAGGAACAGTGGCTCATCTAATAAAAGTTTCTTCATTTAAATTCAGACAAAAGTGGAAAGAGATGTATTATTAATGTACTTTTTAAAAAATTCTCAAGAACCACATACTGAAAACTGTGTAATATTTTTTAACGTTTATTTTTGAGAGAGAGACGGATTGGGGGGAGGGGGGCCCTGGCAGAGAGAGAGGGAGACACAGAATCTGAAGCATGACTGCAAGATCATGACCTGAGCTAAGTCGACTCTTAACCGACTGAGGCACCCAGGCGCTTCTGTAATTTTTTTTCTTAAATGGCCTATTTGTTGTAAAGAAAAAGTGAAATATAAAATACTAATAAGCCTCTTTTAGAAATTACCTTGTTGTTATGTTTGCAAGTATTTCTCTGATCATTTTTCTTCTTTTTCAGTTGTGTCTTTTGTAAGGCGGATGAATTGTTCACAGAGTATGAATCAAAGCTGTTTTCCCACACGTGAGTTCTCTGATTACCATCAGGAAAGTGAAACCATTATAAGACTTGGTGTTTCGATTTATAAGACTGTGTTTTCCTCATGGAACCTTCCTGTGTTTTTTTTTTTCTTTAATTACATCAATTCAGTAAACTTTGGCATGTGATCATTTAACATGCTCAGTTTTACTTACATAAAAGTTATTTCCAAATACTCATGTCATCTAATAATGTGTGATGGAGGGACAGTTTAGAGGAGTGATAGATTCTCAAGTCCAACACATTGTAACTCAGATCCCTCCCCACTATTATGGGCGGATTACCTCTCTAAGCCTCAGTATCCTCATTCATGAAATGATAATAAAAACAACACTTACCTCATTGAGTTGTTTATGAATATTAAATTTAAAAATGCACATAATTGCTTAGCATAGTACATGGTAAGAGTTCTATAAAAGGTTGGTTTTCAATATACTTTCTCCAACACAAATTTGAAGTTTTCATCCCGTGTCAAGGATTAAGGTACCCAGTGAATCATAATAGCTATGGTATAGCAAAATTATTCCTATTTTACAAACAGAAATTGAGAAAAGGCTAAGTTCTGGTCATCTTAAATAGACAGATCAACAGTGTACTTTGAGATCATCTTATCATTTTGTTGTGTTTGTTTTTCCATGGTTGGTGGTGGTGGTAGTTTGTGTTTTATATTATGGTAATTCTCATAGCTAGATTTTAGCCTGAACTTTATAGCCATTTTTTATGATGTCAGACTGCTGGTCAAGACACTGGACAAATTTATTATTATGCCTCCAGCGTTTTCAGAATTGCTGCAGTTTCCCAAAGACTTGAAGGCATGATCTTGTAGACATGATATTGAAAGTTATTGATGAAAAGTTATTGACCTTGCTACTCGATTGGCTCTGCCAGTAGGACTTTTACCATGCTCGTTACCCACTGACAGTAGTTACTGTCGTTTCGTTCTCATTTGTTTTCAGAGTGAAAGGCCAGACTGCAATATTTGAGGAGATGATAGAAGATGAAGAAGGACTGGTGGATGATCGAATACCCACCACCAGCCGGGGTTTGTGGGCAGTAAGTGAGACAGAGCGATCTATGAAAGCATTGCTATCATTTGCAAAATCACATAGATTTGATGTTGAATTCATTGATGAAGGAAGTACTTCAATGGATCTTTTTGAAGCATGGAAAAAGGAATATAAGGTATAGTATTTTAATATTTTTTCCAATGTTAAGAATTTTTCTTCTTTATATTATTACTATTTTTCTCTCTTCAGTTTTTAAAAATCTGCTTCTGGGGCGCCTGGGTGGCGCAGTCGGTTAAGCGTCCGACTTCAGCCAGGTCACGATCTCGCGGTCCGTGAGTTCGAGCCCCGCGTCAGGCTCTGGGCTGATGGCTCAGAGCCTGGAGCCTGTTTCCGATTCTGTGTCTCCCTCTCTCTCTGCCCCTCCCCCTTTTATGCTCTGTCTCTCTCTGTCCCAAAAATAAATAAACGTTGAAAAAAAAAAATTTTTTTTAAATAATAAAAAAAAATAAAATAAATAAAATAAAAATCTGCTTCAGAGACTTGAGGTATCATAATTTCTTTTTCCCTAAAATGTAATGGTTGTTATGAAGAATAATAAATACAATAGTACTGAACAAATAAGGAACTTCTATATATTAAATTACTAAAAGAAAGTCATTATTAAAATGAAATTGATATGAAGCCTTGTAATTTAGCTGTGAAAGTGTTTCATTCTTCTTAGCTTGATCTTACACTGCAATTCTGTGAAAGTAGAGTTTTGTTTGTTTTTGCTGTTTTGTTTTGCTTTTGCTCTGTGAGTAATAACCAAACGCCAATAATTTCGAAGATTGAAGAACACAGTAAATATTTCTCACCCTACACCACTGGAAACCATTGCAGTTGATAAAGTAGAAAGTGACCCTTTATGTTTATATTTTGATAATTTTGTCATATTACAACTTTGCTTGAAATGAGATTCCAAAATTCATTGATTTTGAATTATTCTTTATATTTGGATTTGTTATCCATTATCCTGCTTTGAAGGTGAAATCTGTGAGGAAATGAAAGAACAGTTTTATTTATAATATTATAATTCCTTTTATATATTTCTTTAAAAATCTTGACTTTTAAAGCAAGATAAGGTCTTGACTTTTAAAGCAAGATAATAATTTCTACCCACAAAGAGAAAATATGTGGTCTGTAATATCATTTCATATGTTTGGTAAATTGGGGGATAATACCTTTGTAGTTGAAATCATTGACTCATAGTAAATTGTTTCTTCTCACATTACTATTCTAAACGCAAAAGCACATTAACATAGTTAATTATAGCAAGTGATCGGAAGAAGACAGTACTCTGTACAGTATCCAATTGCCCCTGCATTTTTCCTCTGCACTTGTTTTGATGACCTCCTATGTCTGTTTTCTCAGATCTTTGTGAATTTTTTCTCTGTAACACTGCAGACTGAACTCTCGTACAGCAATGCAAATTAATAAGCTACTGTTATACACGTCAGTTGGGGTCTACCTCAAAGCATAATGTTAGTGAAGAAAGCATATCAAAGATTTTACACTGATACATTTCCATAAATTTGAGAAAAATGTATAACCAAATTATTAAGAATGCGTAGATTAGTATAGCTCCAGTGAAAAGTACAGAAGAGGGAGTCCAGTTCAGAACAGTGGTTAGTCCACTGTAGGGATGAGGGAAGAATATGTGAGGGAAGAGTGATACAGTTGGGGAGGAGCACAGAGGCTCGCCAAGGCATTGGTATTGCTCTTTCTTAAATCGGATGTTGAGTACTCAGTTGTGTATTTTAGTAGTCTCATTATCTCATATATATATATATACACATACAGACACACACACACATATATACACATATGTATGTATATACATATATATGTATGATTTTGAAAATGTGAAATAGTTTATAATAAAAATATTTCTTAAAAAAATAAAGATTCCACCAGGCTAACAATGACCTACGAAGATCTGTGGTGCCACCAAGATATCTTTGGGTGTTCTGTTTCTAAGATTCTAAAGACACCGTATTATTCTGTGGCCTATGGAGGTTATTCCGTCATATGTCCTCATCTTAAAAAATGGCCCCAAAATTGCTTGTGTCTTAGACACAACGAAAAAATGTGTATGTCTTAGACTTCACTGAAGACTTTTGATCATGGCACTTTTCGGTGGTTTTAACCAATCTTAATTATGTGCATTAAATACCACTGTCTTCGTGTTTTCTTTCAGTTGCTTCATGAATATTGGATGGCTCTAAGGAATCGTGTATCTGCTATTGATGAACTTGCAATGGCTACAGAACGACTGAGAGTGCGTCATCCTAGGGAGCCAAAGCCCAACCCACCTGTTCTTCATATCATTGAACCACATGAGGTAATTTGCAAGTAAATCACAGAAAAGAGCACAGCCAATAAGTGTCACAAAAATCCAAGGCCCATAGAAGAGAGAGTCGAGGCAATGATCTCTTCTTTAAGAATGCGTTTAATCTCTGCTCTTAGTTTAAACCATATAAGAGTGATTGGTTTTGTAGGTTAAAATAGACAAGGAGAGCAATATCCTATCTAACATATGCGTAGAATTTACTATTTTGGTTTGTTTGTTTCTCTCCATATTGCATAATTGTGTTTTTTTGAGCACCTTCTGTATGTCAGAATCTTAAGGTGGTCTCAGTCAGTTTTTAGACCTGTGTCCTTGCCTCAGTTTTTTCAGAAACAGAAAAAGCTTCTGTAAGAACAATCAAAAACTCTTCTTTTGCGGGGCCCCTGGGTGGTTCAGTCAGTTAAGCGTGCAGCTTCAGCTTAAGTCTTGATATCATGGTTCGTGAGTTCAAGCCCACCATCAGACTTTCTGCTGTTAGCACAGAACCCGCTTCAGAGCTTCGGTCTGCCTGTCTCTTCCCCTTCCCTGCTCACATGTGTGCAGGCGTGCACACATGCATATGCACTTTCTCAAAAATAAATGAACATTGAAAAAAAACCTCTTTTTGCAATTTTCCTTTGTTAATGATGAACAGATAGTAATAACTTATCTTCTAATAAATCTCTCTTTATATCCCAGGTATAAAAAATGACTCTTCCAACCTTTTCTCTCCCATATCTAAAATACTATTTCCTTTATAATTTTATTCCTTGTATGTGTTTTATCTTTTAAATCTTTTTGCTTTTCTAAAGCTTGGAGACTATACCTTAGTTAAACTTAGAAATACTCATTTTTTTCTGTGTCAGCCTTTAAACCATGAATTGTAATTTTTTCCTGTGTAACCAAATTTCTCTTATTTTTATAATCTTCTGTCTGCTATTTTCTACTGGGCAAAAGAAGGACGGGGTGGCGGTGGGGATATGAGTGTGTGTGTGTGCAGGGAGAGGCTGCCTGGGTTTCATAAAATTGCTCTGACCAAAGCAGCAAATCACTTAGTTTTTCTTTATCTCATGGGTATTACTGAAAAATGGTACATAAATAGAATTTGGGTTGATTTTTATCCAACTTCAAGTTTATGGGGAAACTTCATATTTATTGAAGTTTGTCTTCTGTAGAGCAACATATATAGAGAGAGAGATGCCCTTTTGAAATATCTAGTATCCGTTTTTGCAAATTCGAGTTTTCATATGTCAATGGATTCGCTTAAATAGGACACCCTTAAATTATTGAGGAAGAATTGTGCATGTTTAATAGAATAAAATCTTTCTAAGAGACAGTAAAGAAGTTGTTTTTTTTTTTTTTAGGTAGAACAAAATCGTATAAAACTACTAAATGATAAAGCTGTTGCTACATCACAACTTCAGAAGAAACTTGGGCAGCTTCTTTACCTAACTAACTTGGAGAAGGTATTGTGTTTAAAAGATGCTACTTTTTCCCATGCTGTATACCTGTAAACCTTAGTGACTCTTTCCTTTTAATCTATTAGTCCCACAATTAATGGTACAGCGTTTTGTTTTTAATCAGTCTTTTTTGTGTGTGTTAATTGTATCAGTCAGAACACAAGTTATATCTACACTAGCTACACAGATCACAACAGATGGTATTGTGTTATACAGATTCTATAAAGGATGTGTACTGTAGAGTATAGAAGAATGTAAACAGATTGTAGTTCAAAACCTTGAATAGTGGAAGTATTACAACATACCTCTAGGCAAAGATTACATTGTATAATCTCTCTCCCTCTCCTCTTTTTCTCTCTCTCTATATATATCTATATATATACGTCTGTATATAGATGTATATATATGTCTATATATAGATATATATACACACACGCATTCCTTAATACATAAATAGATTTTTAATTTGTTATTTGGAATTATAAAATGTTTGGAAGGCTACTAAATCAGAAAATATAACAATGAATTATTTAATGTAATTCAAAACACATTTTCTGAGTTGTGAGCAACATACTGTGTTGGACATTGATGAATGTAATTCCATTTGATTGTGAGAATAAGTAGCTTTTGACAGTACCTTCCAGAAAGAGATACAATAGATTTTTGGATAGGACAAGTGAAGGAAAGCAGTAGACTAGAGTTGGTCCTGAAAACTGATACAAAATACATTTAAGTGGATCTGTAAATCCCAGTGGTGATAAAATGAAAAGTTGAACCTTCATTATAAGTAAAACAGCACGGTGGCTAAGAAGATAGTCTTGGGATCCAGACAGTTCAGGTTTGGTTCTTGACACCACTATTTTCTACATGTAGGTCTTTAAGTTATTTACCTCTCTTTGCCCCATCGTAAAATGAGAATAATAACATCATCTTGCAGGACTTTCTTGAGGACTGTGTAAATTAATATAGGAAGAGTGCTAGAGCAGTTCCTAATTTATTAAGCACTTACTAGGTCTTTGCTATTAATATGATTATATTATTACTAATATTACTATGATGACTGCTGTTATCCTGGCAGGAGAAAAAAGATGGGAGAAAACTTAAAAGTCGGTCTCATGCAAAATGCTAGCACTAGAGTAATAACATTTGGAAAAAATTTCTTCTTATTCCTAAATGTGAGTTTTTTTAATGTTAGATTTCTACACTTTACATGTGAAAGTCAAAACAAAGAAATAGGTAATTGTTAGTTATAGGATATAAATCAGGATATTGATTTGTTGAATGGGTTTTTTTTAATTAAAGTTCTAAGTAAGAATATATAATCTGCCTAGAAAACCCAATTCAGCTAATAATATAAGAAAAAAAAAAATTTAATCTGTAAGTGAAGGAAAATCAAATTAAGCTCATACCATTTCCTGCCACCAAATAGGGAAAGATTTTTAAAATAACATTCCACAGGGGCGCCTGAATGGCTCAGTTGGGTAAGTGTCAGCTCTCGGTTTTGGCTCAGGTCATGATCTCATGACTCACGAGTTCAAGCCCTACATCGAGCTCTGTGCTGCCAGCACACAGCCTGCTTGAGATGCTCTGTCTCCCTTTCTCTCTGCCTGTCCCCCACTCATGCTCGTTCTTGGTCTCTCTCAAAAATAAATAAACCAAAAAAAATATTTAACACTCCACAGTGGTGAAAGGGCAGTGAATGGATATTTTGTGTATTACCAATGGGAATATAAATTTATATAGCCCTTTCCCAAAAATACTTGGACATATACTAACAATTTTAGATAATTTATATCTTTTGACTCAGTAATTCTTAGAACTTTTGCTGAAACAGAAATTTGGGGGGTAAATTAGATATGAGGATATTTATTACATTACACTCTCTCTCTCTCTCAAAATAAGAAAGTTGAGAGAAAAAAATAACAAAATTAAACAAAAAATAAAACTATAAATGGAGTATAATCCCAATTTTATGTGACTGTGTTTAGTTAAAGTAAATAAAAATAGTAAACTAAACAAATTTTCAAAATTTTCTGGCAGTCAGCAGGGACTTACTGAGCACCATTTAACGTATATGCATTATAGTAGGAGTTTGAGATAGACAGAGTTGGTCCTTGGCCTCAAGGAACTTAATGTGATTTGATGTAATTTGATGTAGACAGATCATAAGCACTGATCAAATAGTGATTTAATAAGATGTTAGTTAGCAAGTCAACTAAACTTGGGAAATAAAATATAAATTAATCACTTAAAGCAGAGCGGTATACATTTAAGAGCTCTGAAGAAATTTAAAGATGAATGTGTTACACTGTTGATCAGCAGTTTTCAGTATCAAGTAAGAGAAAACTGGTAAATTTCCAATAAGATTTCAAAGCATAAAGAAGGTCTCCAGTACATAAATATTGAGTCACTGTGTTGTACACCTGAAATTAATATGTGTCAATTATCTCAGTTACAATAATAAGTTGTTCAGAAGAAATTTTCTGAATACTAAGCAACCACATGATATCTTTAGTACTCTATTTATTTGAGGACTGCTACATCTATATGGGAATAGCAGTGATGTCTTGCCATTACCTTAGTAACATTTTGTTTTTAAAGACAGTAGAGACCTATAGAAGCAAAAAGGTTGAGTGAAATGACGTTCTAGGAAAGGAAGAGCTCTTTCTAGGTTAGCTGAGATTGCTGGCCATTGTCTTGCCTGAAAACATTTGCCATACCTGGGTACAGACTGAGATTAAGATCAGTATTGCAGAGGGACTCAAACAGGAGAAAGAGAAATCAGTAGTACTTTTGATGGCCAGGTGAGTTAGTATTATATTTTGAACCTAGAGGAGCCTCAGATGCACAACAAACTTTACTCGTTTGCTAAGTGACACTTGACAGTTAGGCCTGAAGTAGAAATACACAGTGAAATCTTAGTTTCACAGCACTCAGGAAACAGTTCGTCCCCAAGAGAGCAAGGAGCCAACAATGAACATAACAGGTCTTAACCACTGAGACATTTGAAACCATAGTGGCCTGCGTTTTTAACTAAACTTAAAACAGATCCCAAAACCAGCTCAGTTTTTTATTGGATTGAGTAGCCACTCACCCCTTAACCTAACTGCCTACTGGGGGAGGGGTAATCCCTGTGAAGGAAAATAACATCTAATTTTGTCAGTTTGTTGTATATAAACAAACTAGGAAATGTAGCACACAATAAGAAATTCCAAGAAATGTGCAAGGCAGGAGAATGTGACCAGTAATTAAAAGGTAATAAGTGGACAGTCAGAGCAGATCTATAATAATCCAGATTGTGGACATAGCAGGAAAGGACTTTAAAGTAATTATGATTAATACATTAAAGAGAGGAAAAGCTAGACAACATAGATAAAATGAACTGGAATATATACAGTAGAATCAAATGGACATTTTAGAATGGCAAAATCCAGTACCTGAAATTAAAAACTCGTTGGATGGGGACCAGACACAAAATGACAGAAGTAGTGAAATCAAGTATTGTTCAACAAATAATACCCAGTTTGAAGAAGCATATAAATAAAAGTAAAGAGCAGCATAAAGTGAAAGATGTGGGACACAAGTCATATGATTGGCATACATGTAATTGAAGCTCCAGGAGAGAAAGAGATGAAATGGTACTAGAGCAACGTGAAGAAATAATGGCTAAGAATTTTCCAAAACTGAAAGATAATATGATAATATCTTACAGATTCAAGAAGCTCAGAAAACCCCAAACAGAATAAATAATTTTTTTAAACACCTACGAGTATCCTAATCAATCTGCTAGAAACCAAAAATAATGAAAAAAAAAAAAAAAAAAAAAACTAAGCAACTAGAACTGGGAGAAAAAAAGAATAATACTTTCAAAGTAGCACCATAAAAATGGTGACTGTATACCTTCTCCTTGTTGACTACACAGGGAAACTGTTTTCTTTTAGCATTTTAAAGATGTCATTCCACTGTTACCACGTTTCCATAGCTTTGCTGTATAACCAGATAACAGTGGAAGAACATCTTTAAAATACTGTTTTAAAAAGTGAAACAAAGGGGTGCCTGGGTAGCTCATTGGGTTAAGCATCCGACTTCGGCTCAGGTCATGATCTCACGGTTTGGGAGTTTGAGCCCCTTGTCGGGCTCTGTGCTGACAGCTCGGAGCCTGGAACCTGCTTCAGATTCTGTGTCTTCGTCTTTCTCTGACCTTACCCCACTTGTGCTCTGTCTCTCTCTGTCTCTCAAAGATAAATAAATGTAAAAAAAAAAAAAAAAAAAAAAAAAAAAAAATTATGTTAAGTAAACAAAAAGTAAAATAAAGATGTTTCTAGATAAAGATTGAAAGAATTCCTTCCCAGTAGACTCACACCACAACCAATATTAAAGGGAGTTCTTTGGACTGAAGGGAAATTATCCCAGTTTGAAGGGAACTACAGGAAGAAACACAGGTTAAGAGAAAGCATAAATATGTAGGTAAATAAAAAAGAATATTGACTCTGCAAAGCAATAGTACTGTTGTATAGGATATACATCATATACAGAACTCTGAAAGCTATAACTATAACACAGAGGAAGAAGGTAAGCAGAGCTAAACTATTACAAGATTCTTCCATATGTTAGAAAAATGGACAAAAAAGTCAGTAAGGATATCTAACATTTGAACACTGAACAACCATGACCTAAATGACACAGACCAGTAATACCCAGCAAACACAAAATACACTTTTCTTAGGAGTACATGGAACACTCACCAGAATAGACCTTCTGCTGATTCAAAGAACAACTCTTAAGATTCTTAAAGGATTAAGATTATACAAGATTATGTTTTCTAACTAAAGAGGAATTAAACTAGAAATCAATATGGAAAGATAACCAGGTAAAGAACCAAATATTCAGAGATTAACAACACACTCCTAAATAACCCGTGAGTTAAATAAGTCACAATGGAAATTAGAAAACGTTCTGAACAAAAATAAAAATTAAAAATTATGGGGGCGCCTGGGTGGCTCAGTCGGTTGGGCATCTGACTTCAGCTCAGGTCATGATCTCACGGTCCGTGAGTTTGAGCCCCACGTCGGGCTCTGGGCTGATGGCTCAGAGCCTGGAGCCTGTTTCCGATTCTGTGTCTCCCTCTCCCTCTCTGCCCCTCCCCCGTTCATGCTCTGTCTCTCTCTGTCCCAAAAATAAATAAACATTAAAAAAAAAAAAATTTTTTTTTTTTTAAATTATGTGACAATGTGCAGCTAAGGTGTGCTTAGAGGAAATTTATAACTTTAAGTCAGGATCTGCAAAGTACCATACGTGGGACAAATCCAGCTCACTACCTGTTTTGTAGATAAAGTTTTGTTGGAACCCAGCCACACTCATTCCTTTACATATTGTTTATGGCTGCTTTCATGCTACAATAGCAGAGTTGAGTAGTTGCAACAGAAACCACGTGGCCACAAAGTCTACAGTATTTACACCCAGGCCATTTTTGTTTTTTTAGAGGGAGAAGGATCATGCATGAGAGGGGGAGAGGGGCAGAGAGAAAGAGAGAATCTTAAGCAGGCTCCACGCTCAGTGCAGAGAGTGATGCAGGGCTCAATCCCACAACCCTGGGATCATGACCTAAGCCAAAATCAAGAGTCAGACTCTCAACCAGCTGAACCAACCAGGCCCTTTATGGAAAAATAGTAATCGTACTTCAAATCTAAAGAGAAGAGATGTTGTAAATTATGATAAATTATTTACAGAATGCTACATAATGCCCTTTATTATATGCATGCCTGTGGATAAACTCCCGCACTGACTTTTGGCCATGTGACACAAGCGTAGAGATTTGCAAAGTATGTGCACATTAGAGTTTTCCCAACCTTGTTGCTCTTTGGAACTCTGAATCTATGTGAAGCAGCACAAGTTATCTTTCTTGAGGAGCAGAAACCTCAGCTCAGCCCTCTCTCCAGACTAGCTAGTCTTCTGGCTTCTAGACATCAACATGGCGCCATAGTGCACCATCCAGTCCCAGAGCACACAGGTGACCTATGGAATCATGAGAAGTTCATGTTTGTTTTAGCCACTCAGATTTTAGGTGGTTTGTTATATGTTATCTGAAACCAAAATCAACAAATAGAAAAAAAGAATAATTCAGCTTTTTAAAAAAATACGTATATTTTAGTTAAAGGAATTGTTTTGAACACATTCAGTTGCTGAATCTATGCACAATTTACCTTTTTTTTTTAACTACTTGCAAAAGTCAAAGGATAATCAAAAATAATTTTTTTTTAATGTTTATTTGGTCAGTGAAACCACAGACTTACAACTTCAGTGATCTGTGAGTCATTTACTTTCTTTTATGGTTTCCTCAGCATTAAAACCTGACAATTTGGTGACCTTTTTGAAGCTCAAAAATTTTTGAAATAGTTATAAAGAGATTTTGAAGAGAACTATTATACTTCAGTATAATTTCCAGGCGAAATAAGTCTCAAATCAAAGATATTTTGCTTTGCCCTAATGAGATTACAAAAGATACTGAAAAGAAACTAAGGAGACCTGTAAATAAATGCTGCCTCTTCCCAAGTCTATGATCACAAACCCAGTGGATGTACAGAATAAATACTATCTTTCCAGTTTTTAAGGAGCCTTTATTTCAGAATTCCAAATTACATTTTTTAAAATAATACATATTTATTTATAACAAAATTTAGCTTGAAAATAAAATTTTGAGAATTTACCTTTTATATCACATTGTGCTTTTCATTTTGCCTGCTATAATAGTCACATATATAGTAATATGATAACTTTTAACAAACTTTAATGCAATTTATTTCCTTTTTGTTGTTGTTGTTCCTTGAATGTTATTTGTAAAACCTGGGAATATTAGTATTAAGTAATTTTTTTTTAATGTTTATTTATTTTTGAGAGAGAGAGTGTGAGCTAGGGAGGAGCAGAGAGGGAGAGAGAGAGACAGAATCTGAAGCAGTCTCCAGGCTCTAAGCTGTCAGCACAGAGCCTGACACGGGGTTTGAACTCAGGAACCCTGAGATCATGACCTGTGCTGAAGTCAGTGCTCACCCACTGCACCAGTGCACTGAGCCACCCAGGCACCTATAATAATATATTATTAAATCACCTTAATTACTAGATTGTTTAAATAGAAATTGCCAGCATCTACTTTTATAAATGAGTTATAAAATGCATATCAGGTTTTAAAATGCAACTAACCTAGTTTTTATTTTTTTGAACAGTCTCAAGATAAAACATCAGGAGGCATTAATCCAGAACCTTGTCCAATCTGTGCTCGGCAGCTGGGAAAACAGGTGAAATAATAATAAATATCATATGCATTTATAAAACACTTTACACTTTCAAAGGCATTTACCTACAATCTCTCTTTTTTTCTCATAACGGTTTTACGTCCAAGGCAAAAATTCCCTCCATCTTAAGATAGGGCCAAAGGTTAGGTGATATGCTTTAGTGCTACATATGCTTGAGCAGTGTTCCTCCTTAAGTGATAGGTAAAAACATGTTTCTAGAATAACCCCATGTTTTTCGTTAAAGGTGCATAGTTTTGCTTATTGTTTCCAGTCACAAGATCAAGTCTAAGTAATTTGACTTTGTCAGTTTAACATGTTTATTTGGTAATCGTACAGAAATATAGCATATATAGATTTACATAAGGTATTACAAGGGTATAGTAACATGGTGTTTACTTGGGATTATTAATATCTGGTAATACCAGGCTTTAAAGTATAAATAATATCTCTCCTGGGGGAATTTAGATGTGATTTTTACAAGCCCATTATGTCAGTTAAGAATATTTCTTTTTGAATGTTGGTGTACAAATGTCTATAAACTTAATGGCACCGTATTAGCTTTCCTCAGATTCTTTTATCCTACCAACTGTGATTTTTGAAAGTATAAATTTCTACTTTGTATGATAAATCAATGTATACAATATTAATTTTAATTGCTCCTCAAAATTTGAAATGAGTAAAAGTATTCTTGGCTGTTTTTTCTATGAACTGAGAGTAGAAAGTTAAATATATGAGCTCCACATTCTGACCAGCAATAATCAGGAAAAAAGTGCCTTTTAGTTTACACAAGTTATGCAGAAAGTGAGATTTTTTTAAAGGACATTTTATTGATAGTAAATCTTAAATAGATAGATGCTACTTTGGAAACTGAGACTAGAAATGTACAGACCCTGGTGATTTCTGAGAAAAGTCACTGGTGAAAATGTGATAAAAGTGATAAAAATGGAAAGAATCATGATGTACGTAGTATCTTTTTTACTTTTAGTTTTGATGAGATTCATGCAACTGGATGAATCAAATTTTGTTTAATTTATGTCTTAAACATTTCCAGTTTTTAAAGTTCTTTCATATACATTATTTCATTAATTTTAGTACAGCCCATATTGTAGTATAAGCTGTATTTCCTACACTTAGGAGAACATTCTGGATTACAATAAGAGTAACAAAACTTTACTTTTTTAACTCTGTTCCTAGCCACAATCTGTAGGATATCTAGATTAGCTTCCTGGTTCTCCTGTTCCCCTCCTGATTTAGAGAATCGGTCAGAGATAACTGGCTATCCAGATAATCTCTGGTTATCCAGAGATAATCCCTGGAGCCATTGCCAATTGTCTGGTCTTGGGTTTGGGCTGGTTCAGTCAACTTCCAGTCACCCCTGAGGCCCCAGCGCCAGGTGTCTCTGGTGTCTCCTGATTTGCAGATATAGGTGAATTTATCTTGTTCAGCTGTTCATGCGAAGCTGTCATGAGCCACAAAAGCTCTCTTATTGGAGGAAGTGCCCTTCACCCCCACTGGCAGTGGAGGCACACAGGTACAGCAGAGTGCTGCTGTGTCTACAGAAATGCGCGTGAAACAGCTCTTTAATTTTACTGCAGCTTCAACTCCTGACGAATGACACGAGTCCCTGAGAGCACGTGTGCAGCTGAACAACGGCATGAACAGCATCAGCCAGTAAAGCCCCAAACAGCCCCTCCCCCTCGGCAAAAACTATTTTAAAAACAAGTTGATATTTTTCTCTTCCCTGACTGTGAATTCTTTCCTAAGGGGCTTCTTAGTCTGTCCTGCAAAATTCCTCAGGTGGACCCACCCATGCACCTTCTTTCCATGCACGTCCATATGTGTCCAAACCCTAGAAAAATACAGCTTAGTGCTTAGGGACCTAGTCACTCATAACACTGCTCAGTTGTTGTTGTTGTTCACCAGGGGAGAAAGTTAAATAACTTGCATAAGATGTACAGCTTTCAAAACTGACATCTCACCTAAAGCCAATAGACTTCTGCATCCCTCATTGCCTAACACAGGGTGTCTCCATGGTATATTCCAAGAGTCAGAATGATTGTACTTTTCTTGAAATAGGGCAAAGGGGTATCAAAAATGTCTTTTTATTTATTTATTACGTTTTTTTAATGTATCCAGAACCACTTTTATTTTATTTTTTAAATGTTTTCTTTATTTTTGAGAAAGTGCAAGTGGGGAGGGGCAGAGAGAGAGAGAAAGGGACAGAGGATCTGACGTAGGCTCTGCACTGACAGCAGAGAGCCCCATGTGGGACTTGAACTCACGAGCTGCGAGATCATGACCTGAGCCAAAGTCGGATGCTCAACCAACTGAGCCAGCCAGGTGCCCCCCAGAACCACTTTTAAAATAAATGTGAGATACTAGCCCATCTCATTATCAATATAATGATTACTGTAACATGTGAAGTTGTAAATCCATTTAATGAGTTATATAGAATGTACTGATGATGATATTATCTCCAAGTTAATGTTGTTCTCAGTCCTTCCATCATATCTGCTGTTACAGTGCTAAAAGAGTAATTTGCAGAGGTGCCTGGGTGGCTCAGATGGTTAAGCGTCCAACTTTGGCTCAGGTCATAATCTCACAGCTCGTGAGTTCAAGCCCCACATGGGGCTCTGTGCTAACAGCTCAGAGCCTAGAGCCTGCTTCCAGTTCTGTGTCTCCCTCTCTCTCTCTCTGCCCCTCTCCCGCACTGTTTCTCTCTAAAATAAATAAACATTTAAAAAAAATTTTTAAGAGTAATTTGCATTCTTCCTAAATACGGAAATGAGAACACCAACTTAGAAAATAATGGTTGACTGGCTGTTATGCTCACAGTTAGTGTGAGTGGAACTAAAGACTATGGAAGCTTACTCTTGTTGGACTAAAAAATAGTTAATTTTAAGGTATAACTTAGCGTTTATGACTTAAAGAATATTAATGTCATAAAACATTTAGGAAGTGAAATGACTCCCTTCTCCTTTTAATATGTTTATACATTGGAAGGCATCTTTGATAGCATCTCACTGAGGTATGTTCTGTGTGTTTTCTTTTCCAGTGGGCAGTACTGACCTGTGGACACTGCTTCTGTAATGAATGCATTTCAATTATTATTGAACAGTACAGCGTAGGGTCTCACAGAAGCTCCATTAAGTGTGCCATCTGCCGCCAGACCACATCTCACAAAGAAATCTCGTACGTCTTCACCTCAGAGAAAGCCAGCCAGGAAGAGGACATCCCTGTGAAGGTACAGTAGGTTAAGAACGTGTAGAAGCATAGTCAGAGCAATGTAATAGGAATCCGTAACTAGCAGTGAGAGCATCAAAATCAGAACAAGGCTGGCACAGTGACTATGTGGAAACCACTGTTCTGGTCCGTAGGAACACTGCCCAAAAGCCTCAGCTTTACCATCTTTCCTTTCTGTGTGGGAGAAACACAAGAACACTTCTTCAAACATGGCTAGCCATCGTCAGGTCCACTGTGGCAAGCAAGTAACATTTTAGAATTTCAGTTCTCCATCATCTTCAATAATATTTCTGTCTACTACAAATATAGCTCTGATTAAATTAGAGATTTACTTAAAGAAAGCTTCTTCCTCATTCTTTCATTTACCCTAGATAGCAGGGAAAAGGGGTGAGCCCAACCTAATTGGAAGAAAAAATACAGTGGTTGCTAAAATTAAGACTGTCACAAGAAGGAGATAGTATACTTTTTTTTTTCTTTTTCATGTTTATTTACTTATTGGGAGGCAGGGGTGGGCAGAGGGGGAGAGAGAGAATCCCAAGCAGGCTCCTTGCTCAGCGCAGAGCCCAATGCCAGGCTCGATCCCACGAGCCTTGATCATGGAAGCCTCTTGGGGGCTCAGTCGTGACTTGAGCCAAAGTCAGGAGTCAGATGTTTAACCGACTGAGCCACTCAGGTAACCCAAAAGGGAGATAGTATACTTTCAAATGACATGGATTGGTATTTCATGATATAGCCAAAACTTGGCTTTATTTTCCTAATTTCTCCCATGCTTCATCTAAAATTTTAAGAAAGTGACTAGAATTTGAAATCCAAATAGGATCTGTACTTGGATTTTCTGTCTAAGGGGCATCTATTTGGTAACAAACCTTACTAGAATTCTTTGTTCTTTGTCTTCCTTAAACATGCATTTTTTTCCTCCCTAACCAAACTTAGACAAAGAACAAATCAATATATGATTGTAGCAGGGAATAGGGGCCTGAAGGAGTAGTTGAGAGTTAAAAATCCTTATTTTTAAGGATTGTATTTTTTGAAGAAAATTAACTACAGGTTGAAACTATCAGGAGTTAGGCAGGTGATAGGATTCCGCCACGTGAAAAAAGTGTGGTTGAATTGAAGAATATGTAATTGCTGTTTATTCCTACTATTATTTGAGTAAAACCTGAAAATGTCAGTCACATTGCTCTCTAGTGTGTTGAGATAAGCAGAATCCCAACGTTGAAATGAACTTCCTTTCATTCATTCATTGATTCGTTCATTCATACCGTACGTGTTTATTGGATACATTGTGTGTGCCAGGCAGTGTACTGAGCCTCACTGATACAAAGTACATTTCCGAATAAAACGGACATGATTGCTGCCGCCGTGGATTTTACAGTTTGGCAATGTTGGGGAAGGAATTTGAGTTGGAGCACGAAGCACAGACAGTACACAGATAATTAATATATTAGAATCATGATCAGCCCTACAAAAGAAAATCAAACCTGGCTCCTCCGAGGGAATGACAGTTAAATAGATGTCCAAAGAATGAATGAATGAACCCAGCTGGGGTGAGGAGAGAGGTGAATTAGTGGGGAGGAGGCTGCAGCCAGAAAGAAACCAGCAAAAAACAATACATAGAACGTCTATACGCAGAATTCTATACGTAGAATACATAGAATGTCTGAGACAAGAAGGAACTCGGTGGAAGTCAGTGGCTGCAGTGTAGAAGGCACAAGGGACAATTGAATGAAATGCGTCTGGAAACCAAAAAGGGGCCAGAGGCTGAGGGGCCATCTGAAGATTTGAGAATTTTCTTTTCATATGAACAGAAAGGCATTACATGTTATAAGCAGAGAAGTATCATGATTAGATTTGAATCTTTAAAAGATCCCTTTCCTTGTAGTGTGGAAACTAGATTAGCAGGAATAGAAAAGAATGAAAAAACTTTGGAGAGACTGGTTCAGGAGGCTGCGGCAGTAGCCATGGTGGCTTTGATTAGGTTTCTGGTCGTGGAGACAGAAGGAAGCAGATCTAGTCGTGAGATATTTAAAGTAAGGTGAATGGTAAGGTAGAATGCTGGAGGAGTTGATGAGGCAGACTTTGTAGGTGACCCCCTGGTTTCTGAAGTCAAAAATCAGGTGGATAATAAGTAGTACAGTTGCCAGTAGATGCTATTTGGAAGAAGGTATATTTAAACATGCTGTGTTTGAAATGCCTAAGATACTCAAGTACAGCTGTGCAGCGCAGCCACTGGCATAAGTGATGTTGGAGGCTGCGGAAGTGGATGAGATTACCCGAGAAGAGACACAGAAGTTAGCTTCAGACCAGGTCCCGTAGGACTCCAGGGCTGTTTGAAAGTTGAGTAAAAGGGGAGGAGCAGAAAAGGAGACCAGGAAGGAACAGCTGGGGCCATGGGCAGCTGAGGAGCGTATGCTGTCCACAGAGGCCACAGGAGGACTGCTTCAGTGAGGAGGCAGCTATCAGCTGTATCAGTGATGTTGAAGGGGGCTCAGCCACTGGGGACCATTTTGGCTAATGAAGGGCATTGACAACCTCAGAAGGAGCTCTTTCCCTGGAAACGTAGAGGCAGAAAACAGTTTAGGAGGGAATGAGGAGTGAACAAAAAATGAGTAATAGACAAAATGCCCAGATATTTTATAGTAAATTTAGCTATGAGGTAGAAAAGAGAGAATTATAACCAGCAGGAGATACAAAGTGCAGAAAGGGGGGTTGTTTTGTTTTAGGGTTTTTTGGGTTTTTTTTAAGATAAATGTTCTGGAGTATGTTTAATCTCTGGCAAAGAAGGATAGTTTGAAGATATAAGAGAGAGAAGGGATAATCTGCAGTGTAAGTTTCTTGAAAAGACAGTGTTGACATAAAGAGAAAGTGGAAATCCCACTGAAATCAAATAACAGAGAGGTTGGGCTACTGAGCAAATAAGCTGTAAGGGCACTTGTCAGAGGATGGGATATTTTAGTCATTTCAGAAAGGACAGGTATTCAGTACTCCAGATGTGGCTGCAGAAGTAGGTGACCCAAGTGAGGTGGAGGAGAAAAGGTGCTAGAGGGCGCCTGGGTGGCGCAGTCGGTTAAGCGTCCGACTTCAGCCAGGTCACGATCTCGCGGTCCGTGAGTTCGAGCCCCGCGTCAGGTTCTGGGCTCATGGCTCAGAGCCTGGAGCCTGTTTCCGATTCTGTGTCTCCCTCTCTCTCTGCCCCTCCCCCGTTCATGCTCTGTCTCTCTCTGTCCCAAAAATAAATAAACGTTGAAAAAAAAAATTAAAAAAAAAAAAGAAAAGAAAAGGTGCTAGAAATGAAGAGGTAACTTGAATGTTGAAGGGGTTGTCCACGTGGACAGTGAACCCTATCTAGAGCTGAGGTATAGAGTTAACGATTTTGAGATAGGCCGCCGAATCCTTTCGTGAATGAGAGATAGTGTTGAGTAAATGATGGCAGCAAAGGGTAGAATTAGGGGATAACTGGGCTTCATGAGGCCCAAAAGAATGGAAATTTTTACAAAAGTGAGAGAGAATGATCTGAAACCTGCATCAGGGACCAGAGGATACCAGAGCTCGTAGTGTAAGGAATATTAGAGTGGATGTCTCCATCGAGAGGCCTGCTGAGATAATGGTGTGCTCCAAGGACAGCCGTGTTCTAGTTAAAGCAAGGAAGTAGAGAGCAGCATTTCCACAAAAGGTTGAAAGTATAGAAGAGTTTGTTGGCCATAAAGCCCTCATTCCTGGGGAACCACCAGAGTTCGGGAGTAGAAAGAGAAAAGGCAGGGCGGGGAGTGGGAGGGAACTGCAGAGCAGTAGGGGAGTCACAGAATGGGGCAGACTGAGTGATGAGAGGATCATGACTTACAGGGGTCATGTAGCCCTGATCCTTGTGAATCCCCTGGATAAATGTGTATTTTTAAGCCACATGCCAAAGGGTTACTGAGTGAAGGAAGACTAAGGTGGTCTGTGGTGCAATCTGCTGACCAGCCCTGAGGCATTTGATGGTTAGACCTGATCTTCCTCCCCACCCAAAGAAGTGCTTTCTGGGGCACCTGGGTGGCTCAGTCGGTTAAGCGTCCGACTTCAGCTCAGGTCATGATCTCGCGGTTCGTGGGTTCGAGCCCCACATCAGGCTCTATGCCGACAGCTCGGAGCCTGGAGCCTGCCTCGGATTCTGTGTCTCCCTCTCTCTCTGTTCCTCCCCTGCTCGCTCTCTCTCTCTCTCTCAAAAATAAAGATTTTTAAAAAAAAAAATTTTTTTTTTTTAAAGTGCTTTCTTCCCACGTTCCCTCTCTCCCTTTCTTCCCAATCCTGCAGTTTCCTTCTCCTTCCCTTAAAAAAGTCTTTCTTAGCCCTTGTTTCTCTTCTAATTCTTTCTTTGGCCTTAGACATCCCAAGGCCACAGATGGCATCTGTGGCTAAGAAGGGCTGCTGACCCTTATTAGATAAAAGCGTTCATCACAGTATAAGGAATGAGTGTGAGAAGGAAGTGCTGTGTCAGGCTTCATGCCGTGAAGTTTAGAAAGTGATTGCTCTAGCTACCAGTAAACAGCACGGCCTCTATGAAACGGAGTCATTGAGCCCATCAAACCCAAACACCTGTTCGTTTTGTGGCACCCTTCCTAGATACACAGGAGAGAGATCAAGGCAGTTGCATTTGCTGTCCTGTTGGGACGGGAATATCGGTGTACAAATGCTGTTTATTATGCTCTGACTTCTTCCTGTCTTACCTCGGTACTGACGAACACACGAATTAATTGAAGCATCTCATAAAAAGTTGTCAGATTACAGAATTTGCTAAAGTTAACTTTTCTTTTGTCACAGATACGTCAATACTTGTATTCCCTTTTTATTAAACACAGTGACTGAATGAACATTGGACCTGATAGGCTTTCAGGTTTTGCTTCTTGCCACATTTACTTTTGCTTCTCACCACCTTTTCTGTCACCATTTGTGTCTGCCACTTCTGCCTTCTGCTGCCCGCCCCCTTTTCTGACTGTTGTCACATTTCTGCCCTACTGTCTGCCACCTTCTCTTTGAAGCATCTGCCTATTGTTTTTCAGACTCCCTGTATCTGAAACTATCCTACTGAATAGTCACATCATCAATTGTGAAGTTGAGGGAGTATTCATATATAAAATAAAGATGACTCTATGTAAATAATTACGGCATTATTTTGAAATTTTGTTACGTATTACATCAAACTATTGCTAAACCTAGGGATTTTTTATTTTATTGTGGATTATCAAATCTCTGGCCTTTATTACACAAGACTGAGAAGTAAATTTTTTATTTCATTGAAGTTTTTGTATTACCTGAAATGTTTACTTCATTCTTAAGTATTCATGTCAAGACTCTCAGAGTAGACAGTATATCATACATAGTGCTTAATCATGTAGCTGGTCTTAGATAAGAGATATTTGACAAACAAAAATAGTATTAAATAACATGACCTGTTTTCTACTGGTATTTCACAATATGAGGAATCCTTTTGATGGACCATAGAAACAAACTGAATCGGTGTTCCCTTTAGTGGATGCACTTAAGTTAAAGACTGTATCTACCCTAACGGCTTTGTGACAGTATTCCTAAATGACCCTTGGAACCTACTGGGCATTTCACAAAGTAAACAAAATTCCCCTTGCAAGTTCTGACAACTGCCAGGCATTTTGGATGGTGAAGTAGGCTTCCTGGCAGAACATATGCCCCACGTGGCATGTTCCCTGTGTTCTAAGTTTGGAGAGGTTTCATACAAAGCATTTTTGTCAGTGGAAACCCTGTCCCTATGATGGGCAAGGTTTTTATGTCATGCGAAGTTTCTACCCAGGAGAAAATACACTACATGGGTATTAGCCACAGCGAAACGGCAGCCTTCCCACCATCCTGCACAGGTGCACAACCGTTTCAGATTCTCAAACGTTTGAGTGTCTAATAATTGGCCTCCTTCTTAAAAAAAAAAAAAAAAAAAAAAGACATATTTATCCCGCCCCATTCCCATTTAAATTTTAACTCATTAGATCTGGAATCTGGTCCAGAAATCTGCATCCTTAACAAGTAAATTGATTGATAATAGAGATGTCTTTACACAGCCTCTTTGTAGAGAAAACAAAAATAACTATATTTCTACATTCAGACTCCCAGAGTATTTTAGTGATATCATGTGTGAAACTGTATGTGTAGAATTCTGTTGTTTGTTTTCTTCTCTCTTCTTTTCTTTTTTTCTTTTTTGAGAGGGAGAGAGAGCCTGCGTGGGCAGGGAAGGAGCAGATGGAGACAGAGAGAATCTTAAGCAGGCTCCATACCCAACACAGCCTAACACCTGACATGGGGCTTGATCCCATGACTGTAAGATCATGACCTGAGCCGAAATCAAGTATCAGACACTTAACCAGCTAACTGAGCCACGCAGGCACCCCTCTTTTCTTTTCTTTTTTTTTTTTTTTTTTTTTTTTTTTTTGAGTTTTTGTTCAGTTGACTCAAGGATGAGTTGTGAAGTCTATCTTACACTTTCTTAATATAATTAAACATCTGGATGGGGAAAAAACTGATTCCAGAATTCTGGCTGATCCTAAAATAATTTGGTGAATATAATCCGCAAGCAATTATATTTCAGTATACTTACCTAAATACTTTTATATAAGATACTTTTATATGAACATTAACTGATAATTTTAGAAGGCATTCATTTATTTTTGTTAGAAAATGTCATGAGTAAGTATAATTATGGTCACAAAAAGCAATTTATATTCACTGGCCAAGTTAGCATTTGTAATTCTGAACTGTTAGTGAGTCTTGTGTTAGAGTTAGCAATCGCTTACAAACATCAAGCACATAATAGAGACTTCTAAGATACAAATTATAAATTATCTTTATGAAATTACTGTTCTGAAAAACTTAACACTTTGTGGGGTATACACTTCATTAAAATGTGGAAAGGACACTGTTCATGAGGTAAGGACTTTTGGTTTATTCACTACTGTATCCCCAGCATCTAGAACAATGCCTGGTATGTTAACAGGTACTGAGTATGTAGGTGGATAGTGGGATGGATAGACTGATGGATGGACAGACAGATGGACATAAATAGTTGAATAGTATTTACATATAATATCCCGAAAAGCTTTTGGATATAACAAAATTTGTAACTTTTTTAAAAAAATGGTTTTTTTGAGACAGAGAGTGAGTGAGCAAGCATGAGCAGGGGAGGGGCAGAAAGAGAGGAGGACAGAGGAGGATCTGAAGCGGGCTCTGTGCTGACTACAGAGAGCCCAGTGCGGGGCTCAAACTCATGTACTGTGAGATCATGACCTGAGCCAAAGTTGGATGCTTAACCGACTAAGCCACCCAGGAGCACCCAAATTTTTAACTTTTTTGCATTGCTAACCTATGTCTTTGAAATCCTTATGCAAAGTAGTTAAAGGGACAGAATGATATTTTGGTGGCCTAGTGCACTTGTAAGCTTTCCCACAGCATAGGTGGTGTTTCCATTGAACTTTATTGTAATATGTGAATGCTTGAAGAACCCAACATTTGCCCCAGACATGTGCTTGAGAAACACTCCTACTTCATGAGACCAATCAGACCAAGCTGTGTAACTGCACTAAATTATATCTGCCACTACCAACATGGGTTTTTAGCATGGTGAACAGGTGCAGACAGAAATAAAACAATGTTAACTGATCTTACTCAGCAGAAACTACTATGGACAGCACAGGTGCATTCAAAGAATTAGTTCTCTTTTAAAAAGAAACGTCCAGAATAAAAGTACTCAATGTCAGGCAATACCAAGACAGAAAGGACTTTCTTTGTACTGAATATTCAGGTTATTTGCAAGTTACAAGCCCACCATGGAAACCTAAAGAAAAAAAATGTATTATTTGTCACATAACCATGTTGTAATCCTAGTTGGTCATATTACTGATTAGAGAACATAGTTCTTTTTCGTGGGTGGTGGGGGTTGGCTAAGTAGTGTAAATTTGTCTTCTTTAAAGTGGTGTTTTTCAGTCAGATGAAATCTTCAAAAAATCTCTAATCTTAAGATTGACTCTTGCATGTAGAATGTTTTAAAGATTGCAAAAATCAATCCATCTAATAACTGAAAGATGAAAATAAAATCTGTGCTCTGTTTAGACATGATTGTCTCACCTCTCCCAAAGCTGAAACCCCTCATCTGTGGCAGACAGCACAGGCTAGGCATCCATTTGGCCCTCGGGCAGGAAGAGGCCTGCAGGTGCAGTAGCACGCCACACTAGAGTACTCACATTCAGAGAGCCCGTTCGCTTGGATAAGCACAGTGCAGATCGTATTGTGGAGCGAACAAGTTAAAAAGGTCCCAGAATTACAGGTCTTCATCCAGCCCCCTAAATCTCTTGTCCATCTGTAAGAAATAAGGGTAGGAAAGAAAGAAAAATCTATTCAGAATCAAGTGGAATGGCACACGGTGAAAAGCAATGCTGTCCTCCCTTCTCCCTTCTTTGTCTTACCACAGTGATCAGTTTCTGTTGTTCGTTGTAAAGGTCACCTATATGACTTCTGGTAACACACATAGATTTTCTTACTTAAAATACTAGCCGGAGACCATAGACAGTATATGCTCTCTCCTCACTTTACAATATGCGGAAATTAGCGCATCTCTTCCTCTTTCAATGTTTCTTCTCTGTTCCACATCCTAATCTCTGTTACAGTATCATGCACCTTTTATTACCTAATTGTAGATATGTCTTCCATATCAAAGAAAGTCAGTAAATAGTGAACAATATTTTCACTGTGGAACCAGGTAGAGTGATTGAAGACATGTGGAAAGGAATATAATTCTAATCCTGTAGATTTAAAATTTGCTTTTCAAAGAAAAACCTTCCAAGCACCCCAGTCTAATGAAACTTCGAACTTTTTTCTAGAAATCTTCCTTAATTTCTGTGTCAACTTCATCTGGCACCAATATCCATGTAATCCTTCTAATATTCTTTTTTTCACTGTACTATACTGCTTCAAGAAATTTTAGCAGGATGAGTGTGTAAATGGCAAATTTCAAAAAATGACTTCAATTTGACTTCACTATAGAGTGATAAGTGACTGACAGCACCCTTTGATGTAAGACATGATTGCAAATGTTTCACATAAACTAGTGTGTATGTATTTCACATATATGGAATACATATAATACATGTAAAATCTCTAAAGATATGCCCTGTGTGTTGACATAAAATAGTCTCTAAACATGAATATTCTCTCTAATGTTTGATGAGAAATAAGACTGAGTGCATTCATCATCTCCACTGTTCGACTTTTTTCTGATGTTCTTCAGGACCCAGCAGCCACTTTAGCCCTTAATTCTAATGGAGCAAACCATGACCATGAGAATCCATAGATATTGCAGAGAAAAAGTGGGAGATGAATGTGGAGAGATTACGTAAATAGAATATAGAGGGGCTCAAGGGAGAAAGGCAAGACTGATGACAAAGGAATATAATACAAAGCAATAATAACTCTCCAGTCATAGAACACTAGTTTTATTTATATTAAATCAAGTGCAAGTAGCACGTTGCTGCTGTACTAGGGAGATCTCCTGTCTGTTCTCCTTCCTTTCCTACCTTCCCTAAATAAGGATTCTCAGCAACAGGAAATGGATGTGAAGGGAATAGACTAAAGCCAACCACTGCATATGTTCTACACCATACCTGTAGATGAAAAACAGGAATTTTACCTGTTCCCGCCTCTTTCCCCAGTAATAAGACTTCAGACAATGAAAAGCAGTATTTCACTCTAAGAATGACTTGGTGAGATATTTAATCACATTCTTGAGGGGAAGGGTTGATCAAAGTCTAAGTCAGATACTCCTTGGTTACTTTATTATTAGAATTCTTTCAGGGCACCTGGGTGGCTCAGTCGATTAAGTGTCCAACTTCAGCTCAGGTCATGATCTCACAGTTCGCAAGTTCAAGCCACACCTCAGCCTTTGCTGATACCTTGGAGCCGGATTCTGTGTCTCCCTGTCTCCCTGCCCCTCTCCTCACACTATCTCTCAAAAATCAACATCAAAAAGGAAAAAAAAGAATTCTTTCAATCTAGTGAATATATGATAAAGAAACAAAAGTGAGTTTTCCATCCTTTTAACACATGTAACAAATTTTAATTCAAACTTTAGGTTCTCAGAATTTTAAAACAGGAACCTAAGACTATAGGGCTTCCTTACTCCATTGAATTTTAACTCTATGATGAAAATAAGCTAGTTGCACCTACTTAGAGTAGATAAGAGGTACATGACATTTCTGATCTTTAGTTATGCTACTAGACAACTTCTAAGCCAGACTTCATAAGAAATAGTCTTTGTTGGCCTTTGGTGCAGATGGGTATCTGCTATGTTTTCATTGCCTTGACATCCTACCCAAAGTCTAGAACTTTTAACTTTGCAGTTTATTTTCCAGAAAGTGAAAGTCCTCCTGTATATGTAGTTTAGAGACCTTATTTGATTTTGTTGATTAAATTACAAGCAAGGGAGCAAAGATTTTCATAAAGAACATTTTGTGATTCTTTTGCTGTAAAGAAGAAAAATTCCATCCTTTTTCTTCATTAACTGTTATAATACTCTTGGCTGCTTATCTCATGAGTGGAACACCAGGAAAGGTACTGACTTGATCTGACTGGTGATACTTTGTATCTCTCCCATCCTGGCTCTCCAGTTGATCTTAGAACTAGTGCCTTAGGGAGAGCAACCACGAAGATAAGGTCAAGGGAAGGCAGGGGACAGACGATGTATCTTTACTCCAAAGCTGGGCCTTCTTCATCACTAATGTTTCAGAAACTTGATCAAAGCCAAGCATTGATCACAAAGTCGGGTTTGGTGGATATGTATCTGGAAAAACCGAAGAGACTATCAAGAAAGAATGGTAATGAGAAAAGGGACAAAAATTTCAGAAGAGGACAAAGGTGCTTATAATTAAATGCAACTTTATCAACCTAATATATTAAGTGATCTAGTAGTCTTGCGGGATTTCTCTCTCCATGTACCCTCCTCAAGAATACATATTCCAACCTATCTTTGCATCTGTATATTTACTGATATAGCTAAAAAAAATAAATAAATAAAAATAAGCCAAGTTAGATTGAGGCTGCCATTTTACCTGGCTTGAGAATATTCATACTTTGTTAACACCTTGCGTAAGGATAGATTGGTGTCCACATCGCCTCATCCTTATCTCTTTTGTGCCTCTTCTGTGATCCCCTCCAGGCTTGCCTGTCATATAACCCATTCCCTTCTTTTTGTTTTTACCTTTTTTAACAGATTTCTTTTCTGTAGCTGTGGCAACATTGAATAGTCTCTCAGAAACTGACAGATTTGAGCCAAAGTTCATTTATTTGAGACAGAAACATTAAAAAGAGTAGTAGAGGGTCGACTGGGTGGCTCAGTCGGGTAAGCATCCAACTTTGTCTCAGGTCATGATCCAGTCATGGGTTTGAGCTCTGCATCAGTCTCTGTGCTGATAGCTCAGAGCCTGGAGCCTCCTTCGGATTCTGTCTCCCTCTCACTCTGCCCCTTCCCCACTCATTCTCTGTCTGTCCCTCTCTCTCAAAAATAATCATTTTAAATAAATAAACAAACAAATAAATAAATAAATAAGTAGTAGAATATGTGTAGTACTCATTAAGACAGTATAATAAAACATTCACTTAAATTGCACCCAGGCCAAACCAGCAGTATAAACCATCTTTTTTGTTTTCCTCTGTATTCTGTAACTTGCATTAGACTGTATATTTGGGAGAGTAACAGAGTGTATCTTTTGATCTTTGTATATCCAGTGCCTAATATAGTTCTTGGAATTTTTGTTGAATAAATAAATGAATGATTTGAATAATCAATATGAACTGACTTTAAATGTTGGAGGGACTTGAGTTATGAGGAAAATGCAGAAGAAAGTCTGCCCTGTCTCTTTGTTCACTTCCATTGACTTTGCTCTAAGAACAACCATGTTGTTCAGTATTATTTTGGAACTCTTGCTTTTTCATTTGGAAGTAAAAAGCACAAGCAGGAAAGAGAAGAAAAGTTCATGAATCAGGGCATAATGTAGTGGGAATCTGAGATTCTAAAGATTGAAAATAAAAGCCTACTGGGGTTGCCAACTTTATTAACCTCTCCTGTAGCTCCTGATAGTTCGGTTAAAAAAAAAAAATTTTTTTTTAGTGTTTATCAACCTATATAATGAAATGGTACCACCCTCCAGTTGCAGGCTTCTTTTAAGACCAGTTCCAGTGATTTCATTACCTAGTATCTAATACAGAATCCACCTAGAGCCTGCTTTGTGCTAGATCAAATCCCCCCTGTCTTTCTTGACTGCTCTTGTCTGAGTCTCTAGCTAGTGTAGGTGGGAAAGCCAGAGATTAATCACAAGATATGGTTTGCCTATTGTTGATCATTCTGAACCAATAAAAACTACATTGGGAGTTTTAAATTGCATTCTAACCCCCTTTTAATTTTATTTATTCATTTTTTTACTCAGCATATTTGGGATTGAGAAGCCTATATATAAATGTGTTTTTTTTGTTTTTTTTGTTTTTTTTTTTTTTTTTGCATTAAATAAGCTGAGTGTATACTGTTTACAAAGGATGATGCCAGGCTCTAGGTGATATAAAAGTAAATGCCATTTGGTCCTTGTCTTCAAACAGTATATTGACTGATACTGACAAGTGTCCTATACTCTGAGATATGATATAATATCATATGAAGTCATATAGAGCCATGACAATGGCACCTGGCTGGTAAGCATGTGACTCATAATCTCAGGGTCATTAGTTCAAGCCCCACATTGTGCATGGAACCTATTTAAAATAAAAAATAAAAAAAGAACCATGGCAGGGCAATTAATTGAGGAAAAAGCTGCTCTTCTCCAAATAAAATCTCTCATCTTTCCCTTATGAAAGACTAAGTAAATGTCAAGCATAGAAGAATCTAATAAAAGAATAAATCAAAGAACACCTCGTTTTTAAATCCAGTGGTCATTCATCAAACATTTGTGAGTTACTGTAACTAATGTGTATTAATAATAGCACTTTTGTTGACATTAGTGCATTTAACACAACTGTGAACTACATACAGAGAGGTTGGAAAACATTTACAACATAAATTTAGCATGTACAATATATGAGAGGTCGTACAAATCAGTAAGAAATGAAAACTTAGTTTTTTTTAATTGGCAAAGGATATGAGTACAGTTCACAGAAGAGGAGTTCTAAATAGCCAATTAATGATATTCAAATTCACCCTTGGGAAATGTAGACTAAATAAAAATTTGACCCCTCATCTCACCTATCAGACTGGCAAAAAATTAAATTTTAACAAGCGTGCAAAGAAGGAAGTATTTTTAACTGTTGGTTGTTAAAACTTCCAGCATTTTTAGAGGGCAATTTGATACACCAAAATCTACCAAAATCCAAGTATCTAATTAAAGTTCTTTGAGCCTCTGACCAACAATTAATTCTACTTTGAAGTGCCTATCCAACAAAGTACTCGCACATGTACCCAAAGCTGTAAGCACAAGGATCATTAAAGTACTGTTTATAATAGTCAGAAAGAATGCATTAAATGTGAAGCCTAAGTGTACTGAACAAGAAGCCTAAATGTATACTGATAAGCAAATGTTTAATAAATTGTTGTACCCTAAATATTGTGGAGCCATTGAGGTCAGGTAAATATAAAGGTCCTACGTGAATAGATTGCTAAGATACAATGTTAAGTGAAAATGCCATTTTATAAAACATATTTACAAATATTTTGGAGTATGTATGCATTTTTATGTAGGCTTCTAAAATGCCTAAGTCTAAATTATCTAAAATATGCCTGTGATAAATCTGGCAGGTAAGATAGAAACCAGATCCTTATCTAACTTCTATTCAGTTTTTCTCCTACAGTTTATTGCATTTCTCTGTTAACTTTTTAGCTCAGTAATCCTTCATCGTTCATAGTATTTTCTTTTCATTTAGCAACAAATTAGGAATTGTTATTGAAATAAACTCAACATATCCTCTTGTGACTTGAGGCAACATTTTCAATGACCATTTATGATAAATGTCTTCAAGTAGTCTAAAACATGAATCTTTCATCTTGACAGAAACTACCTTAACATATTGGCCTCACGAAAGGATTTTGCATTTATTGGATTTGGGTTTTATTCATTATGCAGGACCTGCATGCTCAAACCAAAACCTGCCAATATATGTGGGCCACCCACTTCTTCCTCTATTGTTCTCATTCTCAGTAGCCACTTTCTATCCATCTGGAAGGAAAGGGTATTAAGGTAGTCTCACTTCCCATGTAGCGTTTTGCCAAGCAGAGTTTTGGATTTCTTAGACTTCCTTATTACTCTTCTTTAATAGTGGAAGTAACTGGACTAGGACCAAATGGTTCCAAGCTGTGACATTTGTAAGGGCTCATTGAGAGCTACCACCGAACTGGCCAAACTTTGATCAAAGCGAATGTTCTGGTCTTTTCCTTCAGAGAGTTAGCACTCCAGTTTAGAATGTTGCTTATAGAGGATTATTGTGTTTTCTTTTGAACTTTTCATAAAAAACAGCTTAATAGATGGAAGGTTTTATAGTTATCATGATATTTCACTTGAAAATATTTTTGAACACGAGACCTTGCAAGGATATGGATTTTTCTGTCTAAGCTCGTTAAACACTCGCTTTATGCTGATTTCCTGTTTTCTCATATTTGAGATAATTTTGCTCTTGTTTAAGACAGTTTTTAGACTGAAACAGATCCCTTCTATTTTTTAACCCTTCGAGTATAATTGACAATCTGCAAACTTTTAAGTATAATTGAAAATCTGCATATGTAGACTTGGGATTTTAATACTAGAATTTTAAAACTTCTATAATTCTGTCTTGCTGACTTAAAAATGCTATGCCTTTCTTTCTTGATCTGTTCATATATTTTACCTTTGAGTGTCTCTGTGTAAAAGCGGTGAGTAGAGTCAGTTTACTCTTTTTGGTTAGCTCTGCGCCCTTGTGGGATTATCTGTGTCATTATAGTGCTCATATGTAATGTCTTAGAAAGATAATAAGGTATTGAGTGCTCTTTGCCAGGTTTGAGTTCAATGTTATACATGTATTTTCTCATGTAACCATCACAGCAATCTTTGGAAGTAGGTAAAATTATTCCTTCTTGACAGATGATGAAACTATGGCTCAGAAAGGTAGTCTGTATAACTAGCGAGATGCAGAACTGGCTGTTGAATTTAGATTTATCACGTTCAGAATCCTGTGCCCTTAATTTCTTCATGTCATGCCATCTCCCAGAGCATTCCAGGAGGAAGTTTCTCTATGAAGGCCATAAAAACACTGGCTCATTTCCTCATTTTGTTATTTCCCCATTTTTATTTTTGCATTTTTATACTTTTATGATGGAAATGGTTCCAGAAGATACAAAAACCACTCGTTGGGTGTTTATCTAGCTTTGTAGAAATCTGCTGCTGTCCAGGTGGCTGTCATTTGTACCTCTGTCCCTGTCCTTTGTAATTCCCTTGCAAGAAAGGATTCTTCGCAGTTTGCTTGCATTGGAATTTGATTCATTGTATTCTTAACATTTCTAATGCTGTAATATCTGTATAAATATATATATTTATATAAAATATATATTTAAATATGTATGTTTATATATATTTATATCCATATAAATATAGAGTGTTTTCTATATCAATTCTGCTTATCTAAAATAACAAAATCTTGCAACTACAAAACCTAACGACTTTAACCTAAGAATCTTCTCTTCAGGATCATATCACTTATAACTTCCTGGTGTGTTTCATATTCCAATTTTCCCTGGGTATAAATTCTATAACTTCTACAATTTGAGTTTAAAGAAAACTTCCAGCAAATATAGAATAAAGAAGAGTAGACACATATGTACCTGATAGTTTGTTTTGATGCACCTGCAGTTTTGGTAATAAAAGTGTCTTATATTGGTTTTCCTTTCCATTATAAACTAGATTTAATTTGGCAGTGACGTGTTTTCTTCTTTGTGTTCAAAGGGCAGCCATTCTACCAAAGTGGAAGCTGTGGTCAGAACTCTGATGAGAATCCAGCTCAGAGACCCGGGCGCTAAAGCACTAGTCTTCTCAACGGTACAGTCAACCATGTTCTTCCTTGGTCTTGGCTCACACTGGCTTTCTGGCTCTAATCAGCTTATATCTGAGAGTTCGTGCTTAATGTTTACCCTCATATAGTAGAGATTTGGAATTACTGTTAGATTTTCCATGTCCATGTTTTATTTTCCTATGTCCATAGGATAGAATTATTTTTAGAGGAATTTGGTGATGCTTCACAAGGCAATTTCTACAGCTACACGTCCTGTTTGTGGTTTATGGGGATTTTCTTGTATTAATATGTTAAAAATTAGAACCTATAACCTTGAAAGTCTCATTTCACAAATGAAATTGGTTGTTTAAGAAAAAATCTGCTTAATAAAATATTGAGTAAAGGGGCGTTCACTTTTGAATGTCCCCTCTCTGTAAAAAGAGCGTTCATACTATTCTTCCTTTCTGTTCTTATATTCTAATAATTAAATTTTTGGGGCGCCTGGGTGGCACTGTCGGTTAAGCGTCCGACTTCAGCCAGGTCACGATCTCGCGGTCCGTGAGTTCGAGCCCCGCGTCAGGCTCTGGGCTGATGGCTCAGAGCCTGGAGCCTGTTTCCGATTCTGTGTCTCCCTCTCTCTCTGCCCCTCCCCCGTTCATGCTCTGTCTCTCTCTGTCCCAAAAATAAATAAACGTTGAAAAAAAAAAAAAAATTACTAATTAAATTTTTGCCTGCTGCTCATTAAAAAAAATATATCATGAGTAAAAATTCTAGTTTTCATTTCTAAAAGGTAAGCAACTACATCCATTAAGCACTCCATTATTTATTTGATATTATTTCTCTTTATCTTAACTTCATTTCCCAAAGGCAGTCATGTTTTTTACCCTGTCTTTAACCAGCATTTGATCTCAAACAAAAAAAAAAAAAAAAAACTATAGAACTAAATAATATTGATGGTACTACATTTGAAGATTTTTTTTTCTGAATTCTAAGGTACAAACGTTATTTTCATTTAGTCCCTTTTCAACTCCTTTTTATGTGAAAGCTATGTGTAAATATTTGTTTTCTTATTGTTTTATGTGTTCTAGTGGCAAGACGTATTAGATATTATTTCAAAAGCCCTCACTGACAACAACATGGAATTTGCTCAGATCAGCCGTGTTAAGACATTTCAGGTATGTCAAGAAGATTTTACTTGCGTTTGGGGAGGTGGGGATTTAGTTGCAAATTTAAACTGCTGCTAACTAGGTTACTTCCATTTATTGTCTTGTGTAAGGGTTTGAGTTATTGATTATAAAATTAACATTCAAAAGCAAAGTGGAGAAACTATAATTAATTTTCTATCTGTTCAGTTATACCTATAGCAAGATCATTTTTTTCTTTTTTAAGATCTTCTGACTTGAGGGTGTTGGCTTTAATAGAGGAGACAGCCTGTGATTCACCTTGTGAATGGACAGGGCCATCGTGCCAGGATTAAGTTCTCAAGACACTGCATCAGGCAAAACTATATGGTCCAAGTCCTTACATGGCACTCAGCATGACAGGCACACACCCTGAGAGTCAAAAAACAAAAAGACCAAGTGAAAATGTAGCAGATTTCATACCTCTGACCTCATCCTCACTCTTAACACATTCCTCCTCTCTCTCTTTCCTGGAAGCTCATGTAGTTTAATCTGTATCCATCACATACATGTATCTTTTGCCCCACCATATCGCAGTGAA
Organism: Leopardus geoffroyi; assembly: GCF_018350155.1. NCBI lineage: Eukaryota > Metazoa > Chordata > Mammalia > Carnivora > Felidae > Leopardus > Leopardus geoffroyi. The sequence continues at coordinate 131,661,064 of NC_059332.1, read as the reverse complement.
CAAGAGGGCTTATGTGATACTTTTCCTCATGAAGTCAAACAACAAGTTTACATTTTCTAAAATTAATAATTTTACATTTACTTGTCTTAATTATGACATTTCACAATGACCTGGATACCACTAGTCTTCTTTAATATGAGCTATAATATACCGCTCTTATTTTTAACTGATGCAGCTAAAATTTAAATGTACCTTTCTTTTTTTAGGAGAACCTCTCAGCATTTAAACATGATCCCCAAATCAATATTTTGCTGCTGCCCCTGCACACAGGTTCTAACGGATTAACTATCATTGAAGCAACTCATGTTCTCTTGGTGGAGCCCATTTTGAACCCTGCCCACGAGCTTCAGGCCATTGGGAGGGTGCACCGAATCGGACAGACCAAGTAAGGACTAAAATTAACATCACTTACTTTTGCTTCAAGTTTTTAAGATACAAATCAGTGTTTAAGCTCTTCGTTTATGTTCGTTAAACCTATTCATTAATTACTTCCTTATGTATTAAATTTTCAAGTATCATTATATGACCAACAGACGTTTTGCGATTTCCAGCCCTCCCTACTCGAGCAAATCCCAAATTCTCCCAGATTTTTGTCTTCAAACTCTACCCTGATCACTTTACCAAAACAGTTTCTTAAAATATTTAAGACAGCTGCAGAGTTGAAGATATCCGTTGTGACTTTGAGAAGAATTGATTTTTGATTGTCTAAAGTAGCCTGTATTTAAAAGAAGGCAGATCTCATTCATGACCCCTTTTTAAATTCTTCCCCTTAAGGGGGCGCCTGGGTGGCTCATTCGGTTGGGCGTCCGACTTCAGCTCAGGTCATGATCTCGCGGTCTGTGAGCTCGAGCCCCGCGTCGGGCTCTGTGCTGACAGCTCAGATCCTGGAGCCTGTTTCAGATTCTGTGTCTCCCTCTCTCTCTGACCTTCCCCCGTTCATGCTCTGTCTCTCTCTGTCTCAAAAATGGGGGCACCTGGGTGGCGCAGTCGGTTAAGCGTCCGACTTCCGCCAGGTCACGATCTCGCGGTCTGTGAGTTCGAGCCCCGCGTCGGGCTCTGGGCTGATGGCTCAGAACCTGGAGTCTGTTTCCGATTCTGTGTCTCCCTCTCTCTCTGCCCCTCCCCCGTTCATGCTCTGTCTCTCTCTGTCCCAAAAATAAATAAACGTTGAAAAAAAAAATTAAAAAAAAAAAAAATGAATAAATGTTAAAAAGAATTTTTTTTTTTTTTAAAGTCTTCCCCTTAGGGAAAGACAGTCCCATAGGTCCACTCTGAGAAATAATTAGATTTAGTTTAGACCCAAAGCAAACCTAATAGTGAATACTATGTAATATCTACTACTTTTATTCAAATATTAGAATAGAAAACTATCCTTCATAAGACCTCTTAGATGTATTACCTTTTAGATATTAGATGCCTTGAATGTTTAGAAAAAATCCATACTGAGTACTCATTAAATAAATGTTGATTGAGCAGCAACTATATGTCATGCATTATTCTAGATACTGAAGACTCAAACTGACTAAGACATAACCTACTCCCCCAAGGAAATCACTGTGTAGTACCAGAAACAGAAGATTTGACATACTGCAGTAGAGTGTGCAAAAATACATTAGAAGTACCGTGTAACAAAAGGGGCTGATCGGTTGTGCCTAGAAAGTCACAGAAGGCTTCATTGGGTTGAGTCTTGAAGAAATAATTATTTCAACGTTGGGCTAGAAAAGGGTGATCTCACAACCAAAGAGAGTTGCATGTGCAGGAACACAGAGCAGATAAACGCCATGATATTCCTAGGAACTGGAAGGAGTTTGGGATTGCTGGGGTATAGAGCCTGCGGAGAGGAGTGGCAGGGGATCTGATCTTATGTGCCCTACTCAAAATGCTGAAGGGCCTTGTAAGCAATAGCCAAGAGCAATAGCCAAATGAGAGCTTTTAACTTTTGGCAGGCAAGAGACATGTTCATCAAATAAACCCTTAGTAAAATATGACAAGGTAACATAACTGATAAATGCATGCTTGTTCTAAGCCCTGTTGAGTATCATTTAAAATGCAGTTATGTCTTATTATGTTGTTTTTTTGGTTTGTTTTTTCTTACACTTTTAAACATTGACCTCTCGTCTTTTCAGTGTTTTCCAAGGCATAGACTAGACTGCAGCTCATATGTAAGACCACAGTCCAAAAAGACTGTTCAACACTACTTGACTCATCTTACTATGCTTCCCTAGTAAATAGATTTTTCCACTTTCTGAAGAGATGGTCTTAAAAGTCTTCTGTATCTTCCTGCTCCCCACTGCTGGCAGTCTTGCCTCACATGTGCAAAACAGATACCTCAGATTTGAAGCATCTCATCTTTCTATCACCAACCTGAGCAGTCTGCCTGCATCGGTACCCACATGCCTCCTTCAGCAAATTGTCATTGAACACCTTCTGTGTGCCAGGCACTGTTCTAAGTATTTGAGATGCCCTTGTGGAACTTAAATTCTAGTTATAAGACAGCCGGTAGAGAGATGGTAAACAATAAGCAGAAGTAAAACATCTACTAAGTTAGGAGCTGGAAAAGTAGAGCAGGGTAAGGAGGATTAAGAGGGCCTTGGCTGGGCAGGGTGGCATGCAATATTTTTATGGAGAAGTTAACATCTGAACAAAGAGTTGAAAGAGATGTGAAAGTCATGCAGGTGTCATGGAGAGTAATATTCATGTAGAAAGCACACTCAGTGCAAAGACCCTAAGTCAGAGGTGTGCTGGGTACATTTGAGGAATAGCGAGGAGCCAGGGTTGCTAAAGTAGAATAAGCAAAGAGGAGAGAAGTAGGAGATGAAGTCAGAGAGCCAGTAGGGGAGGAGATGGTCTGACTTGAGGGTAAGAGAGAATAGGGTTTTATTTATTTATGAACAAACACTTATCTAACACAGAGGGGTTAAGTCACTTGTCCAAGGTCACATAGCTAGCAAAAGTGGTGGCGGGCTTCAAACAGCTGCTCTGCCTCCCCAGTCCGTGCTTGTAAGCACAGCACACAGCTGCCTCTGCATTGCTGGTAGGACTTGCAGCAACGTTTATTTATTAGAGAGACAGAGAGAGACAGAGCGTGAGCATGGGAGGGACAGAGAGAGAGAGGGAGACACAGAATCTAAAGCAGGCTTCAGGCTCTGAGCTGTCAGCACAGAGCCCGACGCGGGGCTCGAACTCACAAACTGCGAGATCATGACCTGAGCTGAAGTTGGAAGCTTAACCAACTGAGCCACCCAGGCACCCTGGTAGGACTCGTACTTTGAGCAGTTTTGCTGCAAAGAGCAGAGAAAAGGAAGAGTATGAGATCAAGAGGGGTTTTTTGTTGTTTTTCCTTTCATATGGGAGAAATAAAGGAATGGTTCATTAAAGACAGAAACAACTAGTAAAGCAAGAGAGGAGAGAGTGTAAAACAACGCTCAAGTGCAGGCATTGGTCGTAGGTGGGCATTGGGATGTTTCCTCAGTAGCAAAAAACAGGAAGGCACAGTATGTTCCCTCCCTTCTGTCACAGCCGGGGGAGTGTCCCTTTTCTTTCAGAAGCCAGCCTTTCCACTTGTCATGGGTGCCATCCGTTCTCCTACTCTCTCAAGGGCATTCCTCTTGTAACACATGACCACATAAATATGTCTTAGTATCACCCATCTGTAGAAACACTCCCTTGCATTCCACCTCCATCCACTTCCATACCCCTCTGCTCTCGGCCTTTCTGGTGGGGTTTTGGTCCTCACCGTGCCACCAAAATAAGGTTTCAAAATGCTATTAATGACCTACTTCTTGCCAGTGGTCCCTGAGGGCTCTTTTTTTCTCATCTATGCTTCCTAAATGAGTTCATCCAGTCGTAGAGCTCTAAGTAGCACTTATGTGCTGATGACTCTCAGACGCATGTCCCTGGTCCAGACATGGCCCTTCAGCTCCCGTCTCAGACCCACACACCCAGTTCTGCCACTTCACACATATCTGGACTCCACCTCCCCTTGGATACCTAGCTTATGGAAAACTCTGGTTTCCCATAGGCTGCGCTCCCACCCACCCCAAGCCCTCCCCATCTTATGGTCTGCCTCTCTCATGTGTAGTTTCTCAGACCAGAGGTCTAGGACTCTTCCAGATTTGTCTCTTTGTCCACACGTCCACACCATCACTGAAGTCTTGCCAGTTCTACCTGCCAGCTCTATCTTGCCAGATATTCCAAATCTTCTGCTACGTACTGTTGCCTCTGACCCAACCAGAGTACAGCCCAGAGTACAGAACTCCTTAACTTTTGCTACCTAATAGTTCATCCCCCATGCAGGAGCCAAAGAGATGTCTAAAGTATAAGCGAGTACAAATGAAATCACGCCTAAAACCCATGGATGGCTTCCCCCCATAACCACAATAAAAATCCGGATTCCTGCCATGTCCCTCCAGACCCTACACGATCTGGTCCCTGCCTACCTCTGCAATCTCCCTTCCACTCTCTACCCCTACATTACAGTACCCTTCCGCCACGCCAGCCTTCTTTGTGCCCTTCAGACATTTTAGGCTTGTTTCAAGCGTGTTTCAAGAGCTTGCATTTACTTATTGTTTCTTCTGTTTGGATGCTCTTCCTGCTTCTCCTTTGCTGAGTGGCCTCCTTCCCATCGGTCATGTTTTAACTCCTATGTCTCAGCTGCCTTGTGTCATTATCTGTACCATCTGATTTATGTGTTTATTGTGTGTCTCCCCTAGTTCGAATGTCAGTTCATTAAGGCTAGTTTGTTTTATTCACCGCTGACCGCACCCCCCCCCCCCCAGCACACTGATGAGTACCTGCCAGGTGGCACTAAGTGACTGATGAATGTAGCATATAATATGTGAAATCTTGTTTGTCCTAATTAGTTTTAAGATGTTTTTGAATGTATCATTGTTATGTACCTTCTAGACCTACTATTGTACACAGATTCTTAATTAAGGCAACAATAGAAGAAAGAATGCAAGCCATGCTGAAAACTGCTGAGAAGAGGTAGGTAACGCTTTATCCAAGCCCCTGGGCGTTTCCTGTTTACATGACATCGTGTGAGTGTTTGGGACTTCTTCACTTAGATGACCACTTAGTCAACCAAAAAATATTAAGTGCAAATACTTTTTAAAAGCAAGATGGGACATTTTACCCCGTGTAAAATGTCCCAGTTAATGCTCTGGCATCCTATATTTGATTTAATTTGTTAATAGGGATTGTAATGTGTAAAAATATTTAAACGTCCTACTTTTCTTTGCCGTATTGGATTACTTTTTAAAGAAATCTATCTTTATGCCCCACCTGACAGCCTTAGTCTGGTATCTGTGAAAGGAAACTTACAGTGTTTCTTTATACATCACACATCTTAGTTACATACACACAGGAAGATCTGGACTTAAAACTCAGCTGGGAATTGGGAGATTAGTTCCAAAGGCACAACAGAAGCAGAGAGACCAGAGTAGCCTTAATTTTAAAAACTTAACTTTAGAATTATAAAACTTTCTAATATTGATTCTATAATTTTCTATAAAGTCATTTTGAAAATATAAACCAATGGCTTACTACATCCTTATGAAATAGGTAATGGTTGGAAGATACAAAAGAATAATTGCCCTAGAAGGGATGTCTCTACAGAGGTAGTGTGCATAGCAAAGAAACCATTTGAAACCAGAAGTTTCCTTCCATCTGTGGTTTAATGGGAAGGGAAGAGTCTGCCATGAAAGCCGTTTGCATCAGACATGAAGGCTTTTTTGTTCATGTTTCCATGTGGAACAGAATTCAGTGATTATAGTTAAGCCACTTAAATGGCATACCAGTTAGAAGAGCTGTTGAAATTCTCTTGAAATACACTAACTTTTGATAGTAAGAAGGTAAATTGTAAGGTGAGAGCCTTCGTAGCTGTTGGCATGGGTTTTATTTCTTTGTTTTATTAATCATGGAGAGAAAAGACATTTTATAACAAAGCCTGAAAATACTGTATGGAAGTCTTCCCTAATTTTGACAAGAAGTAATAATGATCCTGTCACCAACTTTCTACTCAGAGTTTCTGGCTCACTTACAAACACTTATCAACAAATACGGTTTTACATTATAAGAATATTATATTCTTGTCTCATAATGTCTTAGATTATTACAGGACTAGAGCAAAATATAAGACAAATATAATCATTTATTCCTTGGTTTCTTTCTGACTCTACTCACTTGGAAAATCCTGCAGTCACACGAACTCATCGGTGAAGCATCCAGAGGCCTCTGTCTTAACCTTGGCTGATCTGGCAGACCTGTTTACCAAAGAAACTGAAGAACTTGAATGAAGTACACTTGATTCAATCCACAGACTTTAATGTATTTAAATTTTTTCATAGCTTATAGAGCAAAGTTATAAGTAAAAACTCCAGTAGATGTCAGTAAATACACTGTTGTTCATTGAATGAATTTCTTTCTTTTTTTTTAGTTGTACAGTGTCCTAGTAGTTACTGAGTCCTTTCCAATATCTTGTTTCCAAAAGATCTATAAAGATTTTTAATTTTACACTCCTAATAAACATTTATTTTTTGCCCCAAAGAATATCTATATCTGATAAGGCGAGGGAATTAAGAGAGGTAACGTGTACTTTTTTGTTTGTTTGTTTTGATAAGATCAGTCTTAAAAAGAGTTGGAGGAAGGGAAAAAGTAAAGTGATCTGGTTTTATATGACCTAGTATACCTGACCCACATAAATCTCAGTTTTGGAAGGGCCTTCGGTATCTTTAGCACATGATTCACCAATATGTTGCTAGTAGTATTTAAAGTACATGGTGAATTATATTAACTCCTAGTTATTTGAGTAGTTTTAGACTGTAACTCCATGCATAGTAACTTTACAGTAATACAACTCCTAACAATAAGTTAATATTAGGCAAGTAATTCCTTTCTCTGTGTGTTGCTACTAAAAATTGAAACATTGAACACTTCTTATTTCTATGATGTGTTAGGTAGTGTCAGCATAAGCAGTGAACTTTAGCATTTTAAGTATATTCATATTTACCGTAAAATGATCTAAACTGCTTTCTCTACTTTTAATTTTCCTTATCGTTAAGTTTTTACTTGTTTTAAGATCGATGTGTCTGTAAATATTGCAAGTTTTATAATTTTAGTTCTTAATCATTATAACATGGAAATTATGGCAGGGTTTTGTGGGGGTTTTTTAGTTTTTTTGTTTTGTTTTTTATCATTATTATACTGATGTTTTGGGTTCTTTTCCTTTCCCGTGTTCTTGGGAAACTAGACTTTTAACCACTGGTATCTAACTTTGTGATAATTTGTTATTTTATTTCACTAGGACTTCTCTCAAGGACTAGTATTTGATCTTTGGAACAAGAGAATGTCATATTTACATAAGCAAATAATTGCAACTGATAACAACTGAGTGTTTCTTCTTCTGTGAAGAATTAATGGACTTTGAAGTCACTAAAGAAGGAGTAGCTTGTTTTATCCTAGCCATTTGATGTAATACAGAGGTTCTTGTTTTGTTTTCTTTGAGCCTTCAGAGTTTTAAATGACCCTCAGGACTCATTAGCTCCTACTCAGCTGCCCAGAAAACTGTAATAGAAATATCCCTTATATCATATTTGTCCAAGAAGCTTTGGTGCTTAGTTAAGGTGCATTTTCTTATTCTAGGTTTATAGGGTGACATAATTCAACTGAAGAAAACACACACATGTTTTTGGTGCTTATTCCTCAGTTGAAGGAAGATATGTATCAGTTCTTTTATATGAAATTAAACAAAACTATTATTTTTGTAGCTCTTTACATATTACAAAGAGCTTTCCTATACATTCACATTCAGCTTTAATTTGCCCAATAATCCTGTGAAGTTGATATAACTATTATCATTCCTGTTTTGAAGTTGGAGAACCAAGGTTCAGAAATACAGAGAGCCATGCTTGTGACACGTAGCAAGGAAGCAGTGGAACCCAGGTCCCCTACTCCAAACCTCATGGTCTTTCTGTAAATCCTGTGTCATACTGAGATTCAGAAGGCCCATGGTTGTAATTTAATGATGAGCATGTTTCAGTATTTCTGTTTGTTTCCTAGTATTCCTTTTTGAGCTAAAGTTTTAGGGAAAACAATTTGATATGCTTCAATTTTGTAAAAAAAAGAAAATATATATATATATAAATATACCTATCTGTATTAGAAAAAAAAACCGTTCTTATTTATTTCTGTAAGATATCATTAATTAAATAAATATTTTAGTGGAAATTGAAACTTGGGGATTTATTAATTTCCGAGCCGCAGAACATACACTATGTTTTTTGTTTTGGTCTCTCAACAAAAGATGTCAAAATTGTTTATACTATAGAATTCCATATTTTATAGACATTTATTTCTTCAAAACAGTTGTGGAAATTCTTCCAGACAGTTGTTCAAAAGAAATACATATTTAATCCCCACGTCTTCTTGGCTGCAAGCAAAGGGCTTTTTTGCTTCCATCCTCTTTCATTTTATATTTTCTAAACTATCACTGTGCTCACAATAGTTGTTCTTTAGTGGGTGCTGTACTAATGAACCAGCGAGAAAAAATGAGACAGTACCAATCCTTAAAGAGCTTAAACATATTCGGATCTGAGGAAGAATGAATCCAAGTGAGCTTGTTAGGACTGAAAAGATAGAGTTACATACAGTGTAAAATACATGTGCCTAATTCCATAATCTTTTGTTCAAACCCAGGTAGCTTTGCTATGTTTATTGCAGCTTCAGCTTTTCTCTTTGCACGTGATTTTAGCAGAATGATTCTTGCATTTGGTTTTTTAGGAATTCATCCTTTTCATGTCATATTAATAATAACAGACTAAAAACTATTGACATGAGAATTCAACACATAACCACAAATACTTTACAAATAGTTATCAAACTAACAGTACTCATCAAAATATTTAGGAATGGAATTTAACAATGCAAGATTAATTAGTCATCAACTTAAGCAACCCTTTCAAGTGGACAAAGGAACATATTGTCTTTTAAATCTTCTCTCATCTATTAGATTTAGTATATTAAAGATTTAGTGTGCTTGAATTCTTAATGTTTATTAAACTACAGAATAACCTTTGTGAAATGCAAAAATCACCTATGCTGAATGACCTCAGGCTTAAATAAACTGAATAAAAAGTGTCTTTCAGGGGCATCTGGCTGGTTCAGTCAGTACAGCATGCAGCTCTTGATCTTAGGGTCTTGAGTGTGAGCCCCATATTAGGTGTGGAGCCTACTTTAAAAAAAAAAAGTGTCTTCCAATTTTTCTAGAATTTAAACAAAATCCCCCAGTAATATGTCAATTCATAATTTTTAACTGGCATACCAAATAAAAATGAAATGTCATTAAAACAGTGCAGTGCAAGAAATGCATCTTGAATCTATCTATTCTGATAAAGAAAATCTAATCTTTCATAAAATTTCTTCAAAGTGGGATCAATTAACTATATTTTATAAAATTTATGAGAATCTCCATGTACCTCTGTTCCATCGTGAAGCCCACAAGAGTGCTATCACATTAAGGGTTGAATATGAACCAGTCACAAGCCTTTCGTTAGAGGAGGGCTGTGCGGATAATTGATAACCCCAGGGGAACTCCGGATCTCATGATAGGTGTGCGGTGTTGTGTCTGAGTTAGAGAACACGCAGTATCACATACAGAAAATATGGGAACTTAAGTCTTCCCTTCAGCCAGCCTTTCAGGGACACACATATCTTGTCTTTGAAGGTCCCGCACCATCCTGCGGACCCTATCTCATTATTTAGTATCAGTGACTCAAAACTGACTTCTTTAAATTGAAACTGAATCCTTTGTGCTGCCGCCTATGTATGCAGGTTCTTTTTCTGGCAAGCTGGAAATAAAATTTAGCCTCCATTATCTGTATGATGATCTTTTGTACAGGTGTCTATTGTTATTAAGTTGTTCAGTAACCTTTTCTTTCTTCCTCTCAACCTGTCCCTTCAGTATTTTCTTAGTCTTTCTCCAACGCCCATTGGCTGTTTCTCCAAAGCCCGGAAACTTGTTCTTACTTGTGCTCCACACCCCAGATAGAGCCCGGTCAAGGAACAGTTTTGTCCAAGGACCAATTTTGTACGTGTGAAGTCTTTTCAGCTCTGTGATTCGTATGCCAGTACAAAACTGATCACTGACAACCCCTCCGGTGCCTTCTGGAGAAAACATTTGTGCCCAAATTTCCTTAGAAATCTAGTTCCCCGTCGCTTTATTAATAATTTATTTAGAGTATGTCTACTGAGATTACCCGTGTTTATCTTCCTTCAAGACCATTTAGTTTATATTTACCACTTCCCTAATTCTGTACTCGGAACTACAAAGGCACCTTATGCCCCTTCTGTTTCCCAGCTTCCTATAATCAAATGAGTGCTACAGCCAGTTATCTTTTCAGACTCTTCTTAAAAATTTCCATTGACTGGGGCACCTGGGTGGCTCAGTCGGTTAAACGTCCAACTCAATCTTGGCTCAGGATGCAGTCTCACAGTTCATGGAATCAAGCCCCAATATCAGGCTCTGCACTGAGCATGGGGCCTGCTTGGGTTTCTGTCTCCCTCTCTCTTTACCCCTCTGCCTGCCTCTCTCTCTCTGTCTCTCAAAATAAATAAACTTAAAAAAAAATGTCCATTGATTAAGATGAGAGCATTGTTCCCTGTTGACTGTGTTGAAAAGATTTTCCTTTGGCTGTCACAAAATGATATCTTTGGTAAATGCAAACCTATGTTTAAGAAGAGAATGTACTTCAATGCCTGATCTCACTTTATTGTATCAGAAGTTTATCAGCAATTAGTATAAACTGTTAAGTATCATTGTGGAATGCCGTACTAACTTAAAACTCCTCAATGCTTCTCACTTTTTAAGTCTCTAACTGATAACAGGTTACTGCTTTTATTCTGCAGGTGACCGTTTCCACCCCGCTCCCACATGATTGCTTACCGGCGTGATAGAATACAAATAAATACATAGCACTTCTGTCTTCCTATTGCAGACATCTAATTTATGCAATAAGCTCTTTTAAAGGGATGATTCTTTTACTTACAATCTTTATGCATACAGCAAAAGATTAGCAAGTTTCCCTCTTAAATGGTTTTGGTCTTTGAAGCATTAAGATGAAGATCTTTACTAAGTAAATCACTTTTTAATTCTCTCCTTCCTTCCTTCCTTCCACGGTTCCTACCTTTCTTCCTCTCTGTTTTGTTCTTATGTCTTAGTATCAGAAAAGCTGTTTATCCACTGCTACATAAAAGGGTACTGATCAGACCCCTGCCCAAACACTCCTAAGCTGGAGTCCGTGCACTTCCGGGGAGGGAGAAGCTCCTCAGATGAGCTTCCGAGGGCAAACGCCCCTCCCCGAATGGTACACAGTCTGCAGCTCCCTGGAGAGAGTTCAGTGCGCCTATAGCAGCCCAAACTAACAACACAACCCATAGAAACAAAAGCCCTAAGGTCCTGGGTAATTTTGATGCATATGAAGGTCCTGAGACCAAAAAGTTTGAGAACTACAGTAGCCTATTTTTAAAGTATCTTCGGGGCACCTGGGTGGCTCAACTGGTTAAGCATCCGACTTCGGCTCAGGTCATGATCTCACAATGAGGCGGTTCGAGCCCCACATCTGGCTCTCTCAAGTCAGTACAGAGCCTACTTCGGATCCTCTGTCTTCCTCTCTCTCTACCCCTCCTCCGCTTGCACGTGCTTTTCTCTCTCTCTCTCTCTCAAAATAAATAAGCTTAAAAAAAATAAAATGTCTTCAATGTCTTGTTAAGAACAAGGCAGGGAATGGGCCAAATTTTTCTAGCCATGCTTGGAGTGAGTTTGCTCTATGTACCTTTTCATGGAGCATAGTCAAAGTGCCTGGTAAAGAGACCTACCCCCACAGCCGCAGCAGCAGCAGTGTTTGCAAGTTTGGTGGGCCTTGTATAACAAGGTCTTCCATTTAATTTTACATCATGCACTGTTTAAAAAAAAAATGGTTGATTTGCATACAGCCGCTGACTTTTAAGCCAAATGCTGTCTCCATATGAATATGAAATAAACAGTGATACTCTGTGATCACAGAGGTAATTCTCACCTGTGATGTTGAGCTTTATGAGTCACCTCTGCTAGGCCATCGTCTGTTAATTCAATCAAATATGGATCTCTGTGTTGCTACAAAAGTATTTTGTAGATATGATTAAAGTCTATAATTCGCCAACCTAAAGGGAGATTATTCTGGATGACTTGGATGGGCTTGATTCCATCAGTAAAAGGGCCTTTAGAGGGGGCGCCTGGGTGGCTCAGTCGTTTGGGTGTCCAACTTCAGCTCAGGTCATGATCTCACAGCTTGTGCCTTCGAGCCCCTCCTCTCCTCTCCTCGGGTTCTGTGCTGACGGCTCAGAGCCTGGAGCCTGCTTCGGATTCCCTGTCTTCCTCTGTCTACCCCTTCCCCGCTCATGCCCTGTCTCTCTCTTCTCAAAAATAAAAACATTTTTAAAAATTTTAACATCGGGGCGCCTGGGTGGCTCAGTCGGTTAAGCGTCCGACTTCGGCTCAGGTCACGATCTCAAGGTCCGTGAGCTCGAGCCCCGCGTCAGGCTCTGGGCGGATGGCTCAGAGCCTGGAGCCTGCTTCCGATTCTGTGTCTCCCTCTCTCTCTGCCCCTGCCCCATTCATGCTCTGTCTCTCTCTCTGTCTCAAAAATAAATAAAACGTTTATATATATATATATATATATATATATATATATTTTTTTTTTTTTTTTTTTTTTTTTAATTTTAACAAAAAAGGAGGGAGCCTTTAGAGAAGAAGTGAAACTTCCAGGGGCGCCTGAGTGGCTCAGACCGTTAAGCATCCAACATCGGCTCACACGGTTTGTGGGTTCGAGCCCCACATGGGCTCTGTGCTGATGGCTCAGAGCCTGGATCCTGCTTCCTGCTTCGAATTCTGTGTCACCCTCTCGCTCTCTCTGCCCCTCCCCCACTCTCTGTCTCTCTCAAAAATAAACAGTAAAAAAAAAATTTTTTTTAATAAAAATAAGTGCAACTCCCCCCCCCCCCGCCAAATTCCGTCTGTGGACAGCAGCTTCCATTCATGGCTGAGAGTTCCTGCCTGCACTACAGACTTTGGACTTGCCAAACCAGCCTCCGCAACCACAAGCCGATGTCCTGCAACAGGTCCTTTAATGGCTCTCCCACTGGTTTTGTTTTCCCTGACCGAACCTTCACACATCACCCTCGGGTGCCACTTTTAAATAACATTGTAATATGTCTTAGAAAATATACCCAAAAATGTTTAGACATGACCTGAATGTTTATATAGATTAAAGTTTGCAGGGGGGAAAAAAAAGCCTTTAAGATGAGTATCACCGGTGCCCACGACGGCATCCAGTGTGGCAGGCACGCATTCCGGGAGCAGGCAATGCGATCCACGAAGCTGTGGAAAGAAGGTATTGGAACTTATATTGAGCGGAAGGATTATTTATAAAGGAGAAATTCGGCTCCCCTGAGAAATTCAGTGGTTAAGCGTCCAACTCTTGATTTCGGCTTAGGGTGTGATCTCATGGGTTCGTGAGTTGGAGCCCCGCGTTGGGCTCTTCAGTGATGCACAGAACCTGCTTGGGATTCTGTCTCCCTCTCTCTGCCCCTCCCCAGGTTGCTGTCTAGGTCTCTGTTGAAGTAAATAAAAATAAACTTAAAAAAAAAAGAGAGAGAAACCCTTTAAAAAAAAATAAAATAGTTTAAAAAAAAAATCATGATCAGCCCTATAAATGCAGAGAACAAACTGATGGTTGCCAGAAGGGAGAGAGTTTGGATATTGAGCAACATTTGGCAAAGGGATGTGAGAGATACAGGCTTCCAGTTAATGAATGAATGAGTCGTGAGAATAAAAAGTACGACATAAAGAAGACACTCAGTGATATATTAGCGATGTAATGGGAGAGATGTTTACACTTGTGAACATAGCATAATTTATAAACTTGACAAATCACTAAGTTGTACACGTGAAACTAATGTAACATCATGTGTCAACTATGCTCAAATAAAATAAAATCACAAAATAACCACTTAGAGTTAAGCCCATGAAAAGTTATGACCTCGGCCCCAACAACTTGAAAGGTAATAAGTGCTTCTACCCAACTCTATCTCCTGCTTATTCATCACCTGGCACAGAGGACTGCCCTTCTCCCAGCTTATGGCACACTCACTCTCATCTCTGGGATTTGTAAGTAATAAATCTTGTGGCTTAAAAAAAAAAAAAAAGATTAATTTTAATGTAAACTATGGACTTTTGGCAATAATGTGTCTATATAGGCATATTGACTGTAACAATAGTAAAAACAATATATGTTTATCTATTGTAACAAATTTACCACTCTGGCGTAGGATGTTGACAGCAGGGAGGTTGGGGGCAGGTAGGAGCAATATGGGAATTCTGTATTTTCTGCTCAATTTTGCTGTGAATGGCTCAAAACAATAAAGTCTATTTAAAAAAAACATGCACACACAGATATAGCATTTCACACTTACTAGGATGACTGTAATAAAAAAATAATGACAAATTTGGTGAGGAGGTGGAGAAAAGGGAAATCTTTTGCACCGCTGGTGGGAATGCAAACTGGAGCAGCCACTCTGCAAAACAGTATGGAGGTTCCTCAAAACATTAAAAATAGAACTATCCTATGACCCAACAATAGCACTACTAGGAATTTATCCGAAGGATACAAAATTGCTGATTCATAGGGGCACATGCACCCCAATGTTTATAGCAGCACTATCAACAATAGCTAAATTATGGAAAGAGCCCAAATGTTCATCAACTGATGAATGGACAACAGAATACTACTCAGCAATGAAAAAGAATGAAATTTTGCCATTTGCGAGAACACGGATGGAACTGGAGAACTGGAGGGTATTATGCTAAGTGAAATAAGTCAGAGAAAGGCATATCATATGATTTCACTCATATGTGGAATTTGAGAAACTCAACAGATGAACATAGGGGAAGGGAAGGAAAAGTAAGATAAAAACAGGGAGACAAGCCATAAGAGACTCTTAAATACAGAGAACAAACAGGGTTGATGGGGGTGGGGAGGGGTGCGTGGGCAAAGGGGAGGGGGAAATGGGTGATGGACATTGAGGAGGGCACCTGTTGGAATGAACACTGGGTGTTGAATGTAAGAGATGAACCACTGAGTTCTCCTAAAGCCAAGACTACACTTTATGTTAACTAACTTGAACACAAACTTAAAAAAAAAGAAAGAAAGAAAAATGATACAAACAATTCTTAGGAGAATAGCAAGTTGTCCACAGTTTTCTTTAAAAATGTATTGGGACTAAAGTAATTAGCAAAAGTGCAACTTGATTCAAAAACAATTGGTAAATCAAAGAAGATCTCAATAATACATCTTAGCCATCCAGTGCTACTGCAAGACACGGAAATAAAATGTGATACACATAATATATATACGTGTGTGTGTGTGTGTGTGTGTGTGTGTGTGTGTATAACCAGAGCCTTCCTACATTGCTGGTAGGAATGAAAAATGGTAAAGCCACTTTAGAAAATTCTTTGTTTGTTTATTTAAAAAGTTAAGCATGTGGGGCACCTGGGTGGCTGAACGGGTTGAGCATCTGATTCTCAGTTTTGGCTCAGGTCATGAGCCCAGGGTTGTGGGGCTGAGCCCAACATCGAACTCCGTGCTGAGTATGGTGCCTACTTAGGATTCTCTCTGTCTGTCTGTCTGTCTCTCTCTCTCTCTCCCCTTCTGCCCCTCTTCCCCACCTTGCACTCTCTCTCAAAATAATTTTTAAAAAATTAAAAAATAAAAATAAAAAGTTAAATATGCACTTACCAGCTATACCACTCCCATGTATCTACTAAAAAGAAAAAAAAAAAATATATATATATATATATATATATCTCCATACAAAGACTTGCATATGAATAGTCTGGCAGTTTTACAAATTGTTAAACACAGAGTTACCATATGACCCAGCAGTTCCCTCATAGGTGTTAGTTTGCTATGGCTGCCATAACAAAATACCCCAGACTGACTGGCTTACACATGAGAAATTTATTTCTCACAGTTCTACAGGCTGGAATTTGAAAGACCAAGATGTTGGTAGGTCCGGTTTCTTCTGAGGCCTCCCTTTGGCTTGTAGACAGCTGGCTTCTGTCTACACGGTTTCTCTTCTGAGTGCCTGCACCCCTGATGTCTCTCTTCTAAGGACACTAGTCATTTTAGAGTATAGCTTCACCCAAAAATTTGTTGTTACCACCATTATTTACAGTAGGCAAATGTCCATCAACTGGTAAATGGACAAAATGTAGGATGTACTTACAGTGGAATATTATGTAGATATAAAAAGATACACGCTACAAAAGGGTGAATCTTAGCAACACTGTGCTAAGGGAAAGACCCAGTAATATAATAGGGTATACTTCTATTTACAGGAAATATCAAGAGTAGTCCAATCTTTGGACTCAAAAAGTGCATTTGTGCTCAACCCCAGAGGAGCTGGGGTACACGGAGTGACTGTTAATGGGTGTGAGGTTTCTTTATAGGATGATGAAGATGTTCTAAACTTAGGTCATAGTAATGGTTGCACAACTCTGTGAATACACTAAAAAACACCCAATTGTATACGTTATTTTTTCAAGTTTACTTATTTATTTATTTTGAAAGAGAAAGCACGAGCGTGGAAGGGGCAGAGAGAGAGGGAGAGAAAGAGAATCCCCAGCAGGCTCCATGCTGTAAGTGCAGAGCCCAACAACCATGAGACCATGACCTGAACCGAAGTTAATAGTCAGACCCTTAACTGACTTTACCAGTCTCCCCTTTAAATTATAGCTTTTGTGGTACGTGAATTCTATCTCCATAAAAATATTTTAAAACATTTTTTAACACAGTACAAAGCATTTTTTAAGTCATGTGGGATGCAAATCTTTGGCAGAGACTATTCTAGATTAAAAGGAGACAGATGGTCTTCAAATTATAAGGCACGCATTCTAGAGAATATTGTGCTGTGGGCCTGTGAATCTCATTGACACCTGGAAGCCACAGTTTAAGGGGCACCTGGGTAGATCAGTCAGTTGAGCGTCTGACTTAGGCTCAGGTCATATCTTGCGGTTTGTGAGTTCAAGCCCCACATCCTACTCACTGCTGTCAGCCTGTCAGTGCAGAACTCACTTTGGGTCCTCTGTCCTCTTCTCTGTGCCCCTCCCCCACTTGTGCTCTTCCAAAAATAAATAAATATTTTAAATGTTGTAACACCTGGAATTACTGGCTATAGTTGCCACTCATCTGGAGAAATAGCCATGGAAATGTAATGACTAAACAACGTATTAAGTTCTTAGACGTGAAGCAACATGACTATTACCTTTCAAAAATTTGTTAACCTTTAGGATACGTTTATGAAAAGCCTTAATCTGGAACACTTGCCAGTTTTTAATTAAAGAATCATGTGGTCTTTCAACTCAAGTAATGACTACCCAATAGTCAGGTAACTGGGTGCCTTACAACTGGGATTACCTGATTTTTGGTAACATTATTGGACTGTTTGTCTCTTTCCAGAAATATGTCATAGCACAAATCTACCATTCACACTCCAATATTGACTTGAACAGTTAAACTATGAGGCTCTGATAAAGGAATATGATTGTGATATGAGCTATAGAATGAACTGTGAACAATGGCATAAAATCAGGGATTCTTAACGTCAGCACTACTGACATTTGGGGCCAGATAACTCTTGTGGGGGCTGTCTTGTGCATTATAAGATCTTCAATAGTATCCCTCACCTCTGCCCACGAGATGCCAGTAGCACATCCCACCCTGCCCCCCCAAGGTATGACACCCCAAAATGTTTCCAGACATTAGCAAATATTTCTTAAGAGGCAAAACTGAGAACCACTGCAAGAAGTCAAGGAAGACTTAGTGAGTTTTCATGGTAATGACACAGATCATGTACCAAAAGAAAAAATTCATGTTTGACTTCTACTTCACTTCTATAAGCTCTGTTGATTTGAAATATCCAGAATATTGTATAAAAAGCAGTTCCGTTGCTCGTACTAAATTTAGGTGACCATATTCTTTGCCAATTTTATTTGGAAGATTATCATATTTTGATCTAAAATTTGAATCCAATGCTGAAATGCCAGCTTGGAGCCATAGAAGGAACGTTTGTATTGTAGTAAAAGACTGTCCTTGGATACTTATAAATGGAAACATTTTAAAAAAACAACAGAAATGTAATTTTTTAATCAGTTTTACCACACAGTAAAAGATTTGCTATCTATCGACAGGGTTTGCAAATATACTAGAAGTCTTTATCACTAAGGACACCAACTCAGCATGGCAGAACTCACTTTCATTGTCCTTTTAGCCTATCAATTAAATCACCTAACAATGAAGGATATTGTCATTCAAGTTCTGATACATTGTTCTTCAAGGGTTTTATTTATTTTTTTTTTTCAACGTTTATTTATTTTTGGGACAGAGAGAGACAGAGCATGAACGGGGGAGGGGCAGAGAGAGAGGGAGACACAGAATCGGAAACAGGCTCCAGGCTCTGAGCCATCAGCCCTGAGCCCGACGCGGGGCTCGAACTCACGGACCGCGAGATCATGACCTGGCTGAAGTCGGACGCTTAACCGACTGCGCCACCCAGGCGCCCCTCTTCAAGGGTTTTAAAGACGAACTTACTGCATTCTGAAACTATGGTATGGATGGATATCTGCTCACACATTTTGATATGTCATAACATTAATATAATACTATTTTGTGACATAAATTTTCCCACTGAAAAGCTTTCACCTGCTTCAAGAGGACCATAAACAGAACTGATAGTCTTTTAGAAGATGGGGTGAAATGGTTCCTAACTTTCCCTCCTTTCCCCTTCCCTCCCTTCTTTCCTCCCTCCCCACCTCCCCCTCTCCTTCCTTCCCTCCTTCCTCCTTCAACAAATGTCACTGAGACACTAAAGCTAAGATGCTACCCACCCTTTGTAATCACACTGCAGGCAAGTATGGATGTACTAGCATCTCCTAATAGGATGGGAGGCGTTACCAAGAATGCACCCCAGAATTCATGTCCATGGTGTTGGTTACAGATGCCCACTGAAGGACTGTTAATATCACAAGCAGTAAAGTCCTCTCCCAGAACTTTTAAAAAACAAAATACACTTCTTTTTTAAAAATTTTTTATTTTAATGTTTATTTATTTTGAGAAAGAGAGAGAGCACGCATGTGCAAGCAGGCAAGAGACAGAGAGAGAGAGGGAGAGAGAGGACCCCAAGCAGGCTCCACACTGTCAGCGGAGAGACCAATGCGGGACTCGAGCTCACAAACCACGAGATCATGACCTGAGCCGAAATCAAGAGTCAGATGCTAACCAACTGAGCCACCCAGATGCCCCTAAAATATACTTCTTAACTGGGAGTTTTGTTAACTAATAGTGTAGGAATAAACCTACTGGCTGTTTTCTGTATCTCAACTAATGGCGCTCCATCTTTCCCTTGCTCAGGCCAAAGACCTTGCCGTCATCCTCACCCCTCACCTCTAACTCATCAGTTCACCCTCAAAATGCACCTGGACTCCAACCACTTCCATCACTTCCATTGCTACCATTCATCCATGCCGTGATCATCTTAACTGGGTTATTGGGAGGGCCTCCTAGAGTCTTTTCCCAACACAGCCACCAGTGCAATCTTTTTAGGACATATGGCGGATAACGTCCCAGCTCTGTTTAAAATCTTCCCATGGTTTTTCAACTCACTCAGAGAGAAACCTAAATCTTCATAAAGGCTGGAGGCCCCTGCTCATCTGAGCCTCTGTGGCCTCTGTCTTCATCCCTCACACCACCACCCCCCATCCCTCCATTCCATCCTCAGGAAGCTTCTTGTATTTAGAACATGTCAAGGCGGCTGCCTCAGGACCTTTGCAATGGCTGTTCCATCTGCCTATAAGAATCTTGCTCCAGATGTCCCTATGGCCCACTGCCTCACTTCTTTTCAGCCTCTGCTCCAGTGCCAGCTCATCAGTGAGGCCTTGAGCATTTTACACATATTTGCCCCCTTCCTGTCCACCACTGTCATGCTATTTACTTATTTGTTTTCCCCAAGCTCTTATCACCATCTGACATATTCATTTTATATATTTCTTCTGTCTTCCTCAATAGAAAATAAACTCCCTAAGAGCTGAAATTTTATTTTGTTCATTGCTATAGCCCAGCACCTGGTAAACAGCAGGAGCTCAACAGAGACTTGTTGAAAAAATGAATGAATAAGGTCTCATCTTACCATATTATAGATGGAGTTAGTACTCTTCTAAAGGCTTCCTATAGAAATGGGTGGGTTTAAAAAAAAAACTTATCCCATAAGTAGAATATGGGATACATTTTAGTATTATAGATTCTAGTTTTTTGGACTAATTCCTGCTAATCAAGGTTTTGCCTTATAATCATGGCTTCAGCTTCAGCTTCAGCCAAAACATTTATCAGTGATGCCCTAATTTTTATTTCCACTCTTTAACTCTCCTTCTAGCCCCAAACCCTTGTTTCTAACTTGCCTTCGAGTATATCCAGCAGCACATCAGTTTGGAGTAAAGCTATTTGAGCTCTTGACTTGATCTGACATTATCATTAACAAGCAAGGTCTCCTTGAACAAAACAGCTTCCTCATGTGTAAAATAGAGAGGGGTTAGCTCAGCTGCTGTCAACAACATAATGAATTTCAATCACTAGAGACAATTGGGATGAGATGAGAATTATGCCTAAATGAAACCTTT
This sequence comes from Leopardus geoffroyi, assembly GCF_018350155.1. NCBI lineage: Eukaryota > Metazoa > Chordata > Mammalia > Carnivora > Felidae > Leopardus > Leopardus geoffroyi. The sequence continues at coordinate 131,640,303 of NC_059332.1, read as the reverse complement.
ATTTTCCATACTCTGATAGTCGGAAATCCCACAAGTAGTGTTGGAACAATTGAACATCCCCATGCAAAAAAAAAAAAAAAGAAAGAAAGAAAAGGAAAGAATCTGGTCCTAGATCTCATATACTTAACAAAAAATTGCTCAAAATGGATCAGGCATAAACGTAAAACTCAGAATTCTACAACTCCCAGAATATAACATAGGAGAAATACAGATGAACTTGGGTACACGTGTTGATGAGTTTTTTGACACACACCGAAGGCACAATCCACAAAAGCAAGAATAGATGTACTTCATTAAAATTAAAAATTTTTGCCTGGTGAAAGACACTGTCCAGAGAATGAAAAGACAAGCCACAGACCAGGTGGAAATATTTGTAAAAGAAACATCTGATATCCAAAATATGCAAAGAACTCGGAAAACTCAACAGTAACTAAACAACTGGTTAAAAAAATAGGCCAAAGACCTTAAGAGACACCTCACTGAAGACCTCCAGACGGTAAATAAGCATATGAAAAGATGCTCCACAACCTGTGTCATCAGGGAAATGCAAATGAAAAACCACAACGAGATGCCCACTACATACCTATTGGGTATGACCATTAGAATGGCCAAAATCCAGAACACTGACATGAAATATTGTTGAGGATATGGAGGAAAAGGAACTCTGATTCATTGCTGGAGGGAATGCAGATTAGCACATCCACTTTGGAAGAGTTTGTCGATTTCTTACAAAACTAAACATGCTCTTATCATCTCATTTAGCAGTCATACTCTAATGGCATTTACCTGAAGGAGTTCAAAGCTTATGTCCCCACAAAAACCCTCATGTGGTATTTATAGCAGCTTTATTCATAACTGGCAGAACTTGGAAGCAACCAAAGATGTTCTTCAGCATGTGAACGGGTAAATAAAACTGGGGTATATCCAGACAGGAAAATACTCTTCCAGGCTAAAACGAATGAGCTATATAGAACTTTTCAAACATAGTAAGTGGAAGAAATGAGTCTGAAACGCTGCAGACTGTATGACTCCAATATGTGGTATTTTGAAAAAGGTAAAATTATAGAGGCACCAAGAATATCAGTGGTTACCAGGATCGGGGGAAGAAGGGATGACTCATTGGAGCACAGGGGAATTTTATGGCAGTGAAACTATTCTCTATGACGCCACAATGGTGGATCCATATCATTACAAGTTTGTCCAAACCCACAGAATGTGTAGTACCACGTAAAGGATGGACTCTGGATGACAATGATGTGTCAGTACAGGTTCATGGGTTGTAACAAGTGTATCACTCTAATGGGGGGTGTGGATATGGGGAAGGCTATACATGTGTGGGGGCAGGGTGTATATGGGAAATCTCTGGACCTTCCACTCAATTGTGCTGTGTCCTAAATTGAACTAAAAATAAAGCATATTAGAAAATAAATAAAAATATTAAATATATGTAGAAATATAAATATAGATGGGGCACCTGGGTGGCTCAGTCAGTTAAACATCCGACTCTTGATTTCAGCTCAGGTCATGATCTCACAGTTCATGAGATTGAGCCTGGAGTTGGGCTCTGCACTGAAAGCATGGAGCCTGCATGGGATTCTCTCTACCTCTCTTTCTGCCCCTACCCGCCCCTCTCTCTCAAGATAAATAAATACACTTTTTAAATATTAAAAATAAACTAAACATATAGATAATAAATGGATGATAGATAGATAGATATTCCTACATATTTCAGAGCCCAGCTCAAATGCCTTCCCATTTTTTATACCCCTCCCCAAGCCACTCCTTCCCCAACCCAGGCAAAGATTATAGCTACCCTTTGTGTTTTTACATGTACTTTGGTTTTACCTTTAACATTTTATATGGTACTATATGTTAAAACTCTTCAGCTACGTAGCTTCTCCCAAGAGATCATTATTTTTAATCCTCTAGGCAAAGGCACCGACTTTTTACATAGTAAAAAACTTAGCACAATTCAATAAATACTTATTACGGGCCTTACTGCAGCACTTAACTATTTACTAATTTAATTCCAAGATTTTTTAACCTTCAGGTGTTTGGTTATGACCCTTAACTGACATCTGTTCTCAAAGGCAGGTGCTATGGTCTCTCAGTTTCTCCCAGTGGCAAAATCTGGAGATTCTGGAAGACTTTCTGTAGTACATCTTTCCCAGATCCCTGTTAAAGAAGTTCTCTAAAAATACTCCCCCTACCAGACAATCTTCTCATTTCAAGTTCTTTATTTAAATTTGTTTCAGCTATAAAGCAACTTAATTTTATCACAAACAGATTCTGACTCTAAAAGGAAATCAAGAAGGTAATCAAGAAGAGTGTGAATGTCAGGCATATCTTTTTTTTTTTTTTTTTTTTTTTAACTCATATTTACATCTGGCTCAGTGGAGGCTTTGTATTCCGATGACTCTATCCTTTGGACAGGAATGTACTGTGTCACTGGTTCCCCAAACTACAGCAAGATAACCTGCTTCAGAATCCTTTGGAGAGCTTGTTTAAACACAGATTGCTGGGTCCTGCCCTCAGAGTTTCTCATGCAGGCGGTCTGGGTGGGGACTATTTCTAACAAGTTCCCAGATGATGCTGATCATGCTGGTCCAGAGACCACACTCTGAGAACCCTAAGACACTCTCTAATGGTGTATCTCCTTTTTAACTGTGAGAAGCATTGGTTGGTCAGAAATGTGAAGTGTCAATGTTCTAGTACTCCATGATGTTATATGATATTGAAATAGACAAGCTGCATTTGTCGACCACCCACTTAAAAGGATCACTGCATTGCTCTTTGATCTCCACCAAATGAAATAAGCACAACTTAATGGATCCAAGGAACCAACTTTAAACAGGGCATAAAAAGAAGAGTGAGACAACATCATAAACCTTCAGGGCAAATACATTTGCAATCGAAGTGAGGGCATCCCCGGAGAAACACAGTATGAAAGTGTGTTAGTTTCCTCATATCACAGAGCCCTCCCATAAATTCCTTCACAGCCCAGGAAGAGATGGATGACATCGGATCTCTAGACCTGGTGGAAAGTTAAGAAAAAAGCTGTGCCCTAATAATTTTGTATAAACATTTCTCTTAAGATTAGCACCTAAATAGCACGCACTACAGCGGGTCCTGCTTCGATCTGCAACACTGAATCTTACGCAGGTATCAGTGAGATCAGCATTTGTTCCAAAGATTTGAATTATGTGGAAATACCAAGAAGCTGCTGCTGTTGTTGTTGTTGTTGTTTTTACAGAGAATTCTCAGCCTTACTAATGTGGGTTTATTTCAAATACCTAAATGTGGGCGTGCTTCCTTGTATAGATATTCTGGACGGAAAGGGCACTGTGCTTCATCCTCTCCTCAGGTGGTAGAGGCTACCACTTTTTTTATTTTTATTTTTTTAATGTTTATTCGTCCTTTGAGAGGGAGAGACAGAGCATGAGTGAGGGAGGGGCAGAAAGAGGGAGACACAGAATCGGAAGCAGGCTCCAGGATCTAAACTATCAGCACAGAGCCCGAGGCGGGGCTCACACTCACAAACAGTGAGATCATGACCTGAGCCTAAGTCGGTTTGGTCACCCAACCAACTGAGCCACCCAGGCACCCTGAGGCTACTATTTTAATAGGTGGAAACAAGGCAATCTCTAGTCAACCAATTAAACACACCAGGCATCTTTTATAACTGCTTTCAAAGCAGTTAATGGCTTGGAAAGCAGATAATTTATTATCTATACGTAAATCTATTAAAGTAATCATTAGTCTTATTGTTTGGAAGTTAGAACTAACCTATAGAAAATGAAATCGAGAGGAATAGGTTTATCTTCTTTTTGAGTATCTACTGTAACAAGCACCTTTCAGGTATTATAATTACCTATAAGCCCTCTTCTCAAATAATTAAGCAACATAGAAAATTCAGTTCTTTGGCTAGGAGTTTACATTCTGTTGAAAGAGACTGATCATATAATCGCCTCTGTAGCTCTTTGGAAATATCACACTGGTCTAAGAATGGCACCATATGCCAACAATTGCTTTTGAAACACTGTTGGAGGAAAAGATCCATAACATTTAACATAAAATAATCATGCGACCGGTTGAAAACACAAAGCTATTGCAATATAGGTAGTAAGAACATATTTGGGCGCCTGGGTGGCGCAGTCGGTTAAGCGTCCGACTTCAGCCAGGTCACGATCTCGCGGTCCGTGAGTTCGAG